>NW_019260263.1:111852-363861 GCF_002742605.1 Olea europaea var. sylvestris
TGAGTTTAAGAAGGTCATGGCTCAAGAATTTGAGATGACGGATATCGGCCACATGGCCTACTATCTTGGGATAGAGGTAAAGCAAATGGAGGACTGCATTTTCATCTCACAAGAAGGATATGCGAAAGAAATTCTAAAGAAATTCAATATGGAGGACTGTAAGCCCGTATGCACCCCCGTCGAATGCGGAATCAAGTTGTCGAAGAATGATGAAGGTGAAAAGGTAAATCCAACACTTTTTAAGAGTCTTGTTGGAAGTCTAAGATATTTGACGTGCACAAGACCAGATATCCTTTTTGGAGTTGGGCTCATTAGTCGCTATATGGAGACAGCTACCATGACGCATATGAAAACTGCAAAGAGAATTCTTCGCTACATCAAAGGTACGCTTGATGATGGCTTAGTCTATTCATCATCTAATGAGTTCAAACTTGTTGGATATAGTGACAGCGATTGGGGCGGAGATAGTGATGATAGAAAGAGTACGACTGGGTACGTGTTTTACTTGGGCGACACAGCTTTCTATCTACATGTGAAGCTGAATATGTTGCAGCTACATCAAGTGTCTGCCATGCGATTTGGCTTAGAAACTTGTTGAAGACGCTTGGAGTATCACAAGAAGAGCCAATCGAAATCCATGTTGATAACAAATCGGCATTGGCATTGGCAAAGAACCCAGTATTCCATGATAGAAGTAAGCATATTGATACAAGATATCACTTCATAAGAGAAAGCATTGCAAAGAAAGAAGTGCAGCTGAAATATGTAACCTCCCAGGAGCAGATCGCCGACATTCTCACTAAGCCACTCAAGCATGATGTGTTCCGCAAGTTAAGAACTCTACTTGGAGTATCAAAATCAAGTTTAAGGGGGGATGTTGAGTAGTAAACTTGATTTTTGGACTAAATAATATGGGCTTAAGGATTTTGTTTATAGGCCCAAATCAATTAAAAGGTCCAACATGCATAGCATTTCTAGAAGCATTATCTAGAAAAATCTATATAAATATCTACTAGAAAAATCTATATAAATATCTAAGTAAGATATGTAGTTTTATAAAGAATATCTAGAGAATTCTAGGAAAATATCTTGATATATGGTCTAGGTATCTCTAGAAAATGTGTGGACTAGAATCTTCTTGTAAACACTATATAAAGGGGTAGTGCCCTCCATTTTTGTAACAAGCCAAAAAAGTTTGTAAAGTCTTGAATTTGAGAAATACAAGTTTCCTTTTTCACTTACTTCTTCCTATTAGTGTTGTCCTCTTAAAAGCCTTAGCCAATCCAAGTTAGTAAACCCATCTTTCCTCCAACATTCATAACTAGCATCATTCCCAAATTTCTCTTCATGGCTTGAATTGATCTTTGTTGATTGAGTTAAAAATTCGATTGGTACATCCATGTTGAACGTGAAGGGTAGTACTAAAAATCGAAACTTAGTTTCTCGTAAAGAGATGCTTCCTATCACCACTTTTTTCTCTTTGTTAAGAGCACGAGTTAATCCTCTCTAAGTTATGTATATATTTGCGCTCCATTTTTTTATTTTTTATTTTAATCATGGATTTAAGTGTATACAAACATAATAGTTTTAAACTTCACCAGAAAGAGAAGTTATGGTACTTAAAGTTATCATTGATTAAATATATGTCACTTCATTTCTTTCCAGTTAGATTATCATATTCCATATACATTATTTATTTTCTTGAATCAAATTAACTTAGAGAAATTGCATATGCAAACCAAAGTCCTATAAATGCTAACTAATCAATTAAATTCATCCTTATTTACTTGAGAACTATACACGCGCGACAACAACCAAGGAGGGGGCTTGAATAGGTAGTGTGTCCAAAATTTTAAAGCCAAATATATAAAAATTAATTGCAACAGATAAATTTAGATTAAAAACATGAATGCGCAAGCTCTTGAGTCTTGACCGACACTAACCTAACAGAACTATTCTCTTTCAAAAGTTTCTGATTAATAACATAATGATAAATACGCAAGAGTCTAATTCATTTTGATCAGAGTCAAATTACCAAGTTCACTGACGTATCATACTGGATAACGGATGGGTAATAGAACATTTTTGAGAATACTAATTTAGGAAAATACCAGAATTAATATGACATGAGAAAACGCAAATTTAATAGAATCAATCAACATTGTAAATATTATGTCAAAAAAGCAGTCCATGATGCATAGGTTAGATACACCCAAATACTGAAACAACTGGCGTAATCAATGGTCACTACATCATGAAAGCTCCGATCCTAATTTCAGGCTCACAGCATCAACGAACTGCCAGTTAAAATAACAAAAAGAACTGTTGCATCGGGGAAGCTAATGAAATGGGCCATAATATTACGGGGTAAAATCCCACATCAATTAAAGATGAAAACATAGACCAACTTATGAGGTCTTGGACTACTTCTTTTAATAAGATTGACCTTTTAAAATGAAATTTCAAATTTTAATATGCTATCAGAGATCATTAAACTCAACGAGTGACTCGATCTGCTTAAGACTCAATTAATGAGCACATGGCTTTCAAGATTGGTCTGTTCAAACGAGCCACTATCTTGCAGGGCATATTAAGGAAAAAAATCCCACATCAATTAAAGATGAAACATAGATCAACTTATAAGGTCTTGGACTACTTTTAACAAGATAGATCTTTTTAAAATGGAACCCCAAATCTTAATACATAGAGCTTAGTCAATTTAAAATTAATTTCAAGGCTTTTTCTGCAACTAAGGGACAAGCTCTAGCCAATTTCATCACCAAGTTTGACGACTATCCAGCAATGAGCTCCAACGACTATAAAAAAGTGGTCACTATAATATACTTTCACCGACCACAAATTGGTCGGTGTAGGGCGTTGGTCTACTAAAATTGAAATATTTTTTGGAACTCTTTTTGCAAACACATAGTGGTTGCTGGTTATCATTTTTAGCAACCACCAAATGTTGGTCGCTGAATATTCAACAACCAACTAGTGGTCGCTAGTAGAATGTTCTAGCGACCAAATTAGTTCAGTCGCTGAAAGACTTAGCTTAATTACTCCCTCTTGTTTTTTTCCACGTTTTTTAGATTCTTCAACGACCAAAGAAAATGGTTGCTGATTAGTACAATGTTCCAGCGACCATAGTATAGTTGCTCGTTGTATAACTTCTAGCAACCAAATTTTATTTGGTCACTGGAACACTTGGCGCCATCACTCCCACTTATTTTTCCAGCATTTTGACTTTTATAGCGACCAAATTCGTTGGTCCGTGATTAGTCCAAGGTTTCAGTGACCAAACATTGGTCATTGTGTAAGCCTTTTAGGAACCAAATTTTGTTGGTCGCTAGAAGAATTGGCGCCATCACTCCCGCTTGTTCTTTTAAACATTGACTTCTACTATGACCAAATTTTTGGTCGCTAACAAGGTTTAAGCGACCATATATTGGTCGCTAGTGTATGCCTTTCATCAACCAAATGTACTTGGTTGCTGGAACACATGGCGCCACTCCAGCTTATTCTTTTCAAAATTTTGACTTCTATAGCGACCAAATTGTTTGGTTGGTGATTAATACAAAGTTCTAGTGACCATATATTGGTCGTTGGTGTATATCTTTCAGCTACCAAATTTTTTGGTTGCTGGAATACTTGACGCCATTATTCCCATTTATTTTTTTCAACTTTTTTGACTTTTATAGTGACCAACTTTCATGGTTGCTGATTAAATATATGATTTTGGCGACCATAATCGACCATACTCTCTACATATTCTTGATAGAACAATTTTTTTTTTATTTAAAGGAGGGTGGTACCTTTGAAATTTTATTAATTTGCCATTACTTGTGGTTGAGGCTACTGTGGTTACATTTGAAAATAATGAAAGCAAGAAATGAGGAAGACTACTTCCCTTATAATAAAAGTAATGTTAAAGAACAAATGTAAAGCAATAAAAGTGGAAGTATTACTTCCTTTACAATAAGATCTAATGCAATTAAAGTAAAAAAAAAACAAGAATAAATTAAAAATAAAATTACAATTCATATTCTAATAATGGGCAGTCCATGTCTATCTATCTGTACGAGTGCTCTAATATGTTGTAGTAATGTGAATGGACTACAATAATTCAAAACCAAAATGATCTATCCCAAGTTTCACTATTGGTCATTTTCAACAAGAACATGGCATCTCAATTACAAAGAAAAAAGAGAAATAGTAATACAACATGGAATGATGACGATGATTGCTAGAGACTAGAGTAGACGCTATTTTGAAGGCTATGGTTCCTCTTCATTTTCCTTCGAAAGAGAGGATAATATTTCAATTTCAAAATTTCATGTTGTAATCATGTTTATTTATTTCAGTTAAATGTTAAAGTTCAAAACTTTAAATGATGAAATAAAGAAAAGTGGAAATTACATAATACCAGGGCTTTAAACATCACAATTCAAAAATAATGGTCGAAGTTATTTTATTCAGAAATCAAGTTTTGATTTAATAATTTAAATATTAAATATTTCACCCAAATTCAATTCCAACCCTATTCTCTCTCTCTCTCTCTACAATCTATATTATCTCCCTTCTCTCTACCATAAATCACCATCGTTGCAACCAGCGGGGGCGATTCATGATGACACAACCTCACTGTCTCTTGGGGTTTTGTACAAGCCGGAATGTGCTCTTTCAAAACCGTGATTTGCTCCTAAATTATTTTGGATCGTGCGCTTGTGAAAGTTGGAGAGGCCTTTCTCGATCTGAATTTTATCCTAGTAAGTGCCTCAAGTCGCTTAATGACAGAGCCAGAGCTCCCAATGACACCTCCAGCAGTGTGGAAGCGACAGAAGAGGCGGAACCCACATGCCCCTGCTGGAGAAGAATCGGTGAATCTGAATCTAGCTTCATGCCATTGCGCCTCAAGGTGCTACAATGATGAAAATCTTGGTTGTTTAACTGGTGGGATTTTTCAGGTGTGATGATTTTGTAAGGAAGCAATAACAATAGAGGGCTTTCCTCCATTTCTATGGAAGTTCAAAACTCTCTTCCACGCCTAGCTATTTCTCTGTATGAGCTTCTAAATGACAGTGGAGGTGAGAGAAACCACTAGGAAAATGAATGATGAATAAATTGGTGAGGTGTCATGCTAGATGCACTTTTATGGATTATTCTGTGGGGCTAATGGTAGGACGACGGCGGCGATGGTGGTAGCAACGGTGTTTGTGTTGGCTGTGGTGATTTGGGTGGTGTTGGTGAGGTTGGGAGGTGGTGTATTATTGGGTTCTGGTCTTGGTGGTTGTAGTGGTTTCTGGTGGTAGTTGTTTTGGCGATGATGCTCATTTTGGTGGTACTCATGATGGTGGTTTCAGGAGGTGATGATGCTCATTTTGGTGAAGTGGTGGTGGTGCTCAACTATTGTTGTTTTGTTGTTGTGGTTGTTGCCGTGGCAATGACGGTGATGGGTGGGTGTCTGTGACCAACAATTGGGCATTTGTGACCAACTATTTAGACATTTGTGGCCAACTATTTGGCTGATTTGTAACTAAATATTAGGCGTCTGTGACTAAAAATTAATTTGTGACTAATAAACTGTGACTTATGTGATCCATGGATAAAATATGACATGTAATTTGAATGATATGCACCTTAAAATAATATGTGACCTACAAATTTTTTTATTTATGACCATGAAACAATCTGTGACCAATTAATTTGACGATATGTGACCAGTAAATAAATCTGTGACCTATAATTATGAATATGTAATCGTTAATCATGTAACTGTGACTTTATTATCTTTATTTAATAAGTATTTTTAATTAATTAAATACATACCCGATTTTGAATTTTTAAACTATATACCTGATTTTTGAATTGGGATAAACATAACATCTGAAATGTAATTTTTTCCCTAAAGAAAAATAATCTACAAATTCAGCACAATACTTATACCCAACCCAATGACTCCCAATTGAAAAGTCTCCACTCAATCTCAAATCTCTCCTACCCTAACCCTCAAAGGTTCAATTTGTGTGTTCAAGCTGAGTCTGCTTCTAGTCTAAATCTTCTACGGTATTTTTGGTGGCCGGCTAAAATTGAAGTATGACGCCGTGTTTAACCACGTGGGTTTTAAAAGAAGAGTGAAACGTTCACTAGTGGAGATGGTTTTAGGAATTGTATCCTTAAAATGGAGGAACGTGAGAGAGTCAAGTGACGTGTTTTTTCTCTGGACTCTGAGTCTCCATTCGGCAATCATCTTCATTCTTCACCAAAAGAATTTTCTCTATTCCCTATACCACGATTCATATTTGCCGTTAATCTCTCGTCGAAAATCTGAAGTACTCGTTCATTTTTTCGTCAATCTTTTTTCGAGACTCGAATTCAAGCTAAGTTTTAAAAGTGGCCAACCAGGCTATCGACTTGAACGTGCGGATTGAGGAAGCACGGGTAAAACTTTCGCCAGAGAAGTTAAAGGCAGAGACATATTCCTGTTGTCTGTTGAGGTAATTTTGACTTCATCTCTTTCCTGTATAGCAGTTTTTAGAAGTTGAATAATTGATTTAATTGCTTCATGATTCACATATTCCTTATTGGATCCTCTAAATTATTTTAAAGTATTGGATCCTGTAAATTGTCAGATGTGTTTATTCTGTTTATTTATCTGATTTCTTCTTATTAACTAATTGCTACTGTGCAAAAAAGTACAGAATAATGCACTGATCAATGATCATAAGTAATATTCTTTGTGCCTAAATACTTATTTATCATTTACGGGATCCAATACTTTTATTTTAATGTAAATTTAAATCTTAGAGTTGGTGGAAGATCTTAAGTTTTTATACTTATTGGGTTTGGTTTATTCTATAGGACTTGATCAATTGTTTTCTTTTTGATATCAATTGAATCTCAATTCTCTAGTAACTAATATCTATATGAAGTGATAATTTTACCCAAATCCTTTATCTTTTATCAAAAACTACAATCATATAGATAGTATCCTCCACTAAAATGAATTCCAATGGATATATAGTTATCTCTTGGGAAGCTTATTTTTCTTAATTTATTTATAGTAAAATAAAGTTAAGTTGACATGTATGCATAAAAATATTTATCTTGTTGTTATAAGGCTGTTTGTTCATACAAATGTAACTATTTGTATATATCCTCTGTAGGACGAAGTTGGTTTTGCAAAATTAGTTAATCAATTGATTAACAAGTCAATTGTTTTTCCTTTCTGGTATGGTCTATTGACTATGGCAGGCTGTGAGGGAACTATATGAGATTGTTCCAACTCATAAATGGAAAGACGGAGAAAACAGAATCAACAAAATAGTTTTTATAGGTATGCATTCGTAATTGCTTATGCGATTTCCAAATTTTAGATGAATGACAAACTTTAGATAGGTGTTTTCTTGTTTGTAGGTGGATTGTTAAATGAAGAGCTATCAACCTGGTCATATGATAAAAAAGGAAAGAGTAAACTATTATATTGGTTGTAATCTTATTTTTTCCCTCTTTCTCGAGTTTAAGCAATCATGGATATTAAAATTTAAAAAAAAAAAATTATATTGGTTGTTCTTATTCACTTTTATCCAAAATCGAAAACATTTTGCTTATAAAATTGTGCAATTAGTTTATCTTAATTTACATTTGATCAGGTCTTTGTTTTATTTTTTATTTTTTTGATTTTCTTGGTTGTGAAAGTTCTTGTTATCATATTCTGATTTCTCACTGCTTGCCTGTGGATTTTGTTTATGTATAACGTAACGTAACATTGTGACAAGGAAGATGCTTTTTGATGGGAAGCTAGGCATTGCTGGTGGGCAGGAGACTCGCAAGGACTTTGATTTGTTTGTGATTGGAGCTAGCGGTGGTGAAGTTTGTTCCTCACAATTTCCTAGTCTAGAACTCATTTTGTTTGTGATGGGTTGTAACAACTAAATATTGGTTGCTAATGTTGCATCTTTTCCGACCAAAAATTGGTAGTTAGATATTGATTAATTTTTTACTATCGTCTTACCGACCATCATTTGGTCCCAAGAGAATACTTATTAACCAACTTTTTACCTCAAATCGAGCATCATTGTTTGACTGCTGAAATGCAGTTCTTTTTTCTTTTTTTAACCATTTCATTTATCGACGAACATTTGGTTGCAAAAGGATGAAAGTTGACCAACTTGTTAACCAAAAACAAGCCTTTTTACCGACCATTTGGTGGTTGCTGAAGGTATATCATTCAGTGACCACTTCTTGTTGGTCACTAAAGATTTTCACCGACAGTGAATTAGCGACCATGCAGCGGCCACATATTTTTGGTCACTAAAAATCTTTAACGACCAAAAAAATACCTTTACCGACCAATTTCGTTGGTCGCTGGAGGCCATATTTTTTGTAGTGACGGGTCGATTCAAAACCTGTAGAAATACCAACTGGAATATTTTCTTTGATGGTTTGTTAGGCTAAGCTGGTTCAGAGGCCAGAAGTTTTTTAAGAAGACCAAATGGTAACACCCTAAATTGCACACTCATATTTTGTTTTTATAGACACCAACAATGTGGGTGAACACAACTATTTTGGCAGGATTTTGCTTGTTACAGGAAATGAATATGAAAAAATCTATTTCAGCAGTGACTTCCAGTTGGTAGTAAGCGAAGTGAACAGCTAGGTCATAGTGAGAGAGAAGCATGGCCTCGTACTTTAGTAATGCAATAGATTTTCTACATCATTTTGAAAAACCTATACTTGCCCAAATACCTGGATTATTTTCCTTCTATTTATTTAGTTCATCCATCTAGTTTGAATTGCTTTAACATGTTAGAAAAGTGAAACTTATTATATCCAGAAGCGGCAAGTCTTCATGGTAAATTATATTTTCAGTGAATTAAATATGGGGACTAGTCGAGCACAAAAACCATATATGACTCGTAGAGTTTTATCGTCCTATTGTTTTTCTTAGTAATATCCTTTCAAATTTTGCACGTAGGAGTAATTGTGCATACTATACTTGGTCAAGTTGATTTCATAATCAGCATCATCCCCAAATTTCTCTTCATGGGGCTTGAATAGATCCTTGTTCGTTGAGTTAAAAATTCAATTGGTAAGCCCAGTGCATGTTGAATGTGAGGGGTACTATTAAAAATAAGAACTTAGTTTCTCACAACAGTAAAATCTCATGCGCAAGTCATAGATAGATGTCAACAACCATGGGGGGGGGGGGGGGGGGGAAATAGGCCCCGGGGGGGGGGGGGGGGGGGGGGTTGAATAGGTGTTCAAATACCAACTGGAATTTTTTCATTGATGGTTCATAAGGCTAAGCTGGTTCAGAGGCCAGAAGTTTTTTAAGAAGCCCAAAAGGTAACACTCTAAATTGCACAATGATAATTTGGTTTTATAGACACCAATGATGTGGGTGAATGAAACTCTTTTGGCAAGACTTTGCTTGCTGGAGGAAATGAATATGAAAAATTCAACTTCAGCAGTGACTCCCAGTTGGTAGAAAGGGAAGTGAATGGCATGTTTATAGTGAAAGACAAAAGCATGGCCTCGTCCCTTAGTAATGTAGTAGATTACCTCCATCTTTTTAGATAACTACACTCGCCCAAATACCTAGATTATTTTCCTTCCAACTTATTTTGTTCATCCATTTGGTTTGAATTGATTTAACATGATAGAAAAAAAAAAAAAAATAGTCATATTCAGAAGCGACAAGTCTTCATTGTAAACTATATTTTCAAAGAACTAAATATTGAAACTAGTTGAGCAAGGACACCATTTACAAATGGTTGAGATTTATCATCTGTAAACTTTAATTAATTCAAAAGAAAAGTCAAATTAAAAAAAAATAAAAATTAAAAAGAAATATAAAACGGCAGGCAGCTATGCCAAGCCAACCCATTCCCAATGTAATTATATATGTGTGTGTAATCCAAATCTTTAACATACACATTACATCCACCCGGTGCAGAGAAGAAGAAGAGAGGAAAAGAGAAAGGAAAAAGAGGGAAAAGAGGAAGAAAAAAAAGAAAAAAAGGGAAAACTTGCCAACGTGTTAGGAATTAAGTGGGTTATACTATTATATTTGAATTTCTCAATTTTGAAAGGTAAGTAAAAGTTACTTATTGAAAGGTTATGTTTGATTTTATAGTTGTTAAGTTGTTAGATTAAATTCAATTTTATTGAAGGGGTTAAGTATAATAAACTATGAAATTGAGTAAAATGAAAGAAAAATTAGTTTTACTAATTAAAGAGACTTTAGAAATCCCCTAAACGTGAAATAATTATGTTTGGGTATCGCCTATTTAATTATTGAAATTACTTAAATTAGTTAATTGTTGATTTAAAAATTATATTATATTTCAGGCGACGATACGGATATCGGGATAGTGTACCAATCGAATTGATTTTGGTATACATAGTTCTGTGAGTGGAAAAATATATAAATATTTTTAAAGTATTTATAAATTAAGTATATTGTTAAAATATGTGCAATTATATGCAATTATGTGTTCGAATTATATGGTTATTATGGAAATATCTTTTATTGTGATACATGTGAGATTTTAAAGATCGTATACTGTACATTGTGAATTGGAATATGAGGTATGATTTTGATATCGATTAGAAAAGTCCCCGTGATTATATTTTTTTTCTAATTCACTGAAGGGCCTTGGTCGTGTTCTATACTACACTGAGAAGTCTTGGACCGGGGATGAAGGGGTCTCGACCGTGTATATATAGTTCACTGAGGGGCCTTGACCGTGTTCTAGAATTGATTATGAGAGGTCTTTGAGACCGACTTTCGTTCACGGAGGGGCCAAAGGCCCGTGATGAAAGTTCTTAGCCCGAGGGGCGGATTATATATTTCAGTCAGAGGGTACATTTTTGGTGAATTTTTCAGCACGTTTGATGTGATGAGATTATAGCATGGTTATCAGCTGATGTTAATATAGTTTGTTAGTATGACTCACTTCATAGAACATGTAGTCACTGTTTTGGGACGCATGTTCATGTCTAGATATGATTTTGCATTACTTGTAAATAGTTATGGAGCTCACTATATATTTTGTATCCATATGTATATTTCATTTTATTTCTTGGTAAAGGTTGAGATTTCGACTTATCTTTATTGTGCTGTGCTATAGTTTGGGGTTTGTATGAAATTGATCACAGGTTGGTTAGTTCTGTTTATAGGGGAGATAATGCCGAAATTCTGTTAGAAAAATGATGTATAAAAAGTGATATACTGTATTTGCAGTAATCTTGATGGTGGGTCCGATTTCAGTTGGTATCTGTCATCGGTGCATGCCACGTCCGGATCTAGTGGTTTTATACGAGGCGGGGTGCGTCAGTTTGATATCATAGCATGCATTAGAGTTCATGAGTTAGCATTGTACATGCATACATTTTGATGTTTAGCATATCATGCATAATTATAGGTGAGTCACGCCTCGTGGTGCCGAAACACGAAGGCTGCAAGATATGTTGCCCCAGTCTCACATTGCTCCTGATAGAGATGAATTGAGAGAGCCCAAGAGAGTAGACGAATCAGTTCACCAGCCTCCTGAACAATAGGGACAGGGAAATGTGATTGGAACTGATCTTATTGCTGTTGAAAGAATTGCTATTACCGTTGCATCTGCTATGCGTAATACTGACAGAGATTTTAGTATTGAAAGGGCTACAAAGTTAGGGACTAAAGTGTTCACTGGCACAGCCGATCTTGCAGTTATGTAGACATGGATGACCAAGATAGAGAGGGTATTTGATGTTATGAGTTGCTCAGACGATCGGAAGTTGTGTCTTGTCACCTTCTTATTGGAGGAGGGCGCATATGATTGGTGGCAGTCGGTACGGAGCACGTATCTAGACCCTTCCATCATTACTTGGACAGATTTTCGTCATATCTTTTACAATGCCTATTATCCTTGATCCTATAAAGATGCAAGGCAGGAGGAATTTTTGAAACTAGTACAAGGGCAGATGACAATTGTAGAATATCAGGTGAAATTTATTGAACTTTCAAAGTATGTCCAAGTTTTGGTAAGCAACGAAATTGATAAATGCAGACGGTTTGAAAATGGGTTAAGGAAAGAAATCAGGTCAGTAGTAACAGTTGCAGGCTGGAATGAATTTGGCAAATTGGTGGAATCAGCTTTGAGAGTAGAAAAGAGCATTTCTAATAGGCCAAGTGGTAAAGAACAAACAATGTTCAGGGCAAGCGGTAGTCAGACAATGGTGAGTGCTTCTAACTATAGACTACCTCAAAAGGACAGTAGAGGATTTCAACCTGGTGTCTCCAGTTTGGGTCAATTCAAATCTCGATCACGGGGAAGTCAGGGTCCTAGATTCAGTCCCAGTACTATACAACAACCAGTTGTACTTATACTTAGGGTTCTTCCCAGAGACTATTTACTCCAAGACAAGGCGAGAGTTTTACTAATACTAGACTTCCTTATTGTCAATTATGTAGAAGACCTCATCTTGGCACGTGTTTAAAGTTCAAAGGGAGCGGAGTCTGTTACCATTGTGGTCAAGTCGGACACATCAGAAGAAATTGTCTAGTTCTATCACAGGAGAGTGGCATGGTACTGAAGATATTTCCTTAGCAGAGTGCTGGTAGTACAAGACAGAATTAGACTTAGAGAGATGATTCAGCTAACAAAGTAGGTACAAAAAGTGGCCCTGTCTAATATCACAAGCGGTAGTGGTACAAAATCAAAAGGGCAGGCAGGAGGACTGAAGACCTAAGGCAAGGTTTTTTCTATGACTCAGCAAGCGGCAGAGGAGTCACCAGATTTTATCATGGGCATGTTGTTTATTTTTGATAGAAATGCTCGTATTTTGATTGATCCTGGATCTACATATTCTGTTATGTCATTTGCATTTGCTTTATATGCGAATCAAAAGCCAGATCTTTTACGCAGTTGTTTGGCAGTGAATACACCAGTAGGAGAATCACTACTAGCAAACAATATATATTGAGGTTGTGGGATTAAGGTAAAGAAGAACAAGCTGAAGGCAAATTTAATACCTCTTGACATACATGATTTTGATGTTATCTTGGGTATGGACTTTTTGGCAACAAATCGAGCTTCAGTTGACTGTTTTCGAAAGCAGGTTGTGTTTAGACAGCCAAGACAGCCTGAAATTATATTCAATGGACAACGCAGAATTTTAACGTCTTGTGTGATATCTGCTATTGACACTAGAAGATTACTCAACAAGGGCCGCCATGCATATTTAGCTCATGTAATTGATACAGATGTTAGCAAACTAAAACTTGAAGATATCCCAGTGGTCAAGGATTTTCCTGATGTATTTCCAGAAGAATTACAGGCTTACATCAGACAGAGATATGGAGTTCACTATAGATTTGATTCCAGGAAATACACCTATTTCACGGGCACCCTATAAAATGACACCAACAAAATTGAAAGTGCGAAAGGTTCAGTTGCAAGAGTTGGTAGACAAGGGTTTCATCAAACCTTGTATATCTCTGTGGAGAGCACCAGTTTTGTTTGTGAAAAAGAAAGATGGCACCATGCGACTGTGCATAGATTACAGACAATTGAACGAAGTGAAAATTCGCAATAAATATCCTTTGCCACGTATTGATGACCTATTTGATCAACTTTGAGGTGTTGCAGTATTTTCAAATATTGATTTGTGTTTTGGATATCATCAACTTAAAATCAGGGACAGTGATGTGCCAAAAACTGCTTTCAGGATAAGGTATGGTCATTTTGAATTTCTTGTGATGCCATTTGGGTTGACCAATGCACCAGCAGCATTTATGGATATGATGAATAGAGTGTTTCACCCTTATTTAGACATATTTTTGATTGTATTCATTGATGATATTTTAGTATATTCTCATAATCACAATGAACACACAGAGCATCTCAATATCATCTTACAGACTCTGCGTGATGAGCAGTTGTATGCTAAATTCAGTAAATGTGAATTCTGACTTGATAAAATTGTATTTTTGGGACATGTCATATCAGTAGAAGGAATTTATGTTGACCCATAGAAAACAGAGGCAGTGGTAAAATGGGAAATGCCTACTAATGTGACAGAAATCCAAAGTGTTCTTGGCTTAGCAGGTTATTACTGTCGTTTTGTAGAGGGATTTTCTAAAATTGCTCTTCTTTTAACCAGTTTGACTAGAAAAAATGCTAAATTTGTTTTGAATAAAAATTGCGAAAAAAGTTTCCTCGAATTGAAGAATCGATTAGTGTCAGCTCCAGTTCTTACCTTCCATCTCCTGGTGAAGAGTTTGTGATATATAGTGATGCTTCACGTCAAGGTCTTGGTTGTGTTTTGATGCAGAATAAGAAAGTTATAGCATATGCTTTCAGGCAGTTGAAGAAAAATGAACTGAGTTATCCTACACATGACTTAGAGCTAACTGCAATTGTCCTAGCTTTGAAAATTTGGAAACATTACTTGTATGGTGAGAGATGCCAGATATATACAGATCATAAATGTTTAAAGTATATTTTCGATCAAAAAGAGTTAAACTTGAGGCAAAGAAGATGGTTAAAGCTGATAAAAGATTACGACTGCAAGATTGATTATCATCTAAGGAAGGCTAATGTAGTTGCTAATGCTCATAGTCAAAAAATATAGAGTCCTATGACCCAGACTAATGCAGTGTGTTTATCTTTATTTGGTGAGTTCAGAGCTTCTCATGCCCAATTATCAGTTACCAGTGTAGGAGCATTGTTTGCCAACTTCCAAGTGAGGCCTACTTTGATTGATACAGTTAGAAAAACTCAAACTCAAGATCCAGTGTTGAGCACATTGAAAGAAGTTAGTAAAGGTAAGCATACAGATTATACCATTCGAGATGATGGAGCTTTAGTTATGGGAAACAGATTATGTGTTCCAAATGATTCGAAATTGAAGGGAGAAATTCTAGAAGAAGCACATAGTTCAGCTTACGCGATGCATCCAGGTAGTACAAAAATGTATCGTGTACTCAAAGAACACTATTGGTGGCATGAAATGAAGATAGAAATAGCTGAGTTTGTTTCCAGATGTCTCATTTGCCGGCAAGTGAAACCAGATCGTCAGAATACAACAGGATTGTCACAAATGTTGCCTATTCCTGAGTGGAAATGGGAACATATTACTATGGATTTTCTATTTGGACTTCCATAGACTCAGAGTGAACATAATGATATATGGATTATTGTAGACAGATTGACGAAGACTGCTATATTTTTGCCTATTAAAGTCACTTACTCACTAGATAAATTGGCAAAAATATATGTTGATGAGATAATCAGTTTATATGGGGCACCAGTAGCTATTGTTTTAGATAGAGATTCTCGTTTCACTTCTAAATTTTGGCCCAGTTTGCAGAAAGCTATGGGTACTAAACTTCATTTCAATACAGCTTTTCATCCACAAACAGATGGTTAGTCAGAAAGAACTATTCAGACTTTGGAAGATATGTTACGAGCTTGTGTACTACAGTTCAAAGGGAATTGGGATACTCATCTTTCTTTGATGGAGTTTGCTTGTAATAACAGTTATCATTCGAGTATAGAGATGGCTCCTTTTGAAGCACTGTATGGTAGGAAATGCAGAACTCCAGTATGTTTGGATGAAGTTGGTGAAAGAAAGTTATTGGGTCTTAAATATGTCCAGATTACTGCTGAGAAAGTAAAGATAATTAAAAAAAAGTTAAAGACAAACCAAGGTAGATAGAATAACTGTGTAGATAGATATAGGAGAAACCTTGAATTTGATGTTGGAGATAGAGTTTTCCTATGATTGTGGCCATGGAAAGGTGTTATAAGATTTGGTAAACGAGGTAAATTGAGTCCAAGGTATATTGGCATATATGAGATTGTTGAACGCATCGGTCCAGTTACGTATCGATTGGCTTTGCGAACAGAATTGTTCAAAATTCATTATGTAGTCCATGTTTCTATGTTTCGTAAGTATATTCCAGATCCATCTCATGTTTTGGATCACAACCAATAGAGCTGAAGGAAAATCTTACTTATGAAGAAGAACCAATTCAGATATTTGATAAGAAGGAATAGGTTTTGCGTAATAAGACTATTCCTTTGGTTAAAGTCTTGTGAAAGAATCATGCTATAGAAGAAGTAACATGGGAAAGTGAAGAGCAGATGCGTTCTAGTATCCCCAGATTTTTCGCACTTAGTTAATCGAATTTCGAGGACGAAATTCTTTTAAATTGGTGAGTTTTGTAATACTTTAATTAATTCAAAAAAAAGTCAAACTAAAAAAAAAAATTAAAAAGAAACATAAAACGACAGGCAGCTATGCCAAACCAACCCATTCCCAATGTAATTATATATATGTGTGTCTGTAACCCAAATCTTTAACATACACATTACATAAAAAAAAAAAATTGATGCAGAGAAGAAGAAGAGAGAAAAAGCGAAAGGAAAAAGAGGGGGAAAAAGGGAAAAGAGGAAGAAAACGAAGAAAAAAAGGGGAAAACTTGCCAATGTGTTAGGAATTAAGTGAGTTACATTATTAGGCTTGAATTTTTCATTTTTGAAAGGTAAGTAAAAGTTATTTATTGAAAGGTTATGTTTGATTTTATAGTTGTTAAGTTGTTAGATTAAATTCAATTTTATTGAAGGGTTAAATATAATAAACCATGAAATTGAGTAAAATGAAAGAAAAATTTAGTTTTACTAATTAAAGAGATTTTAGAAATTGCCTAAACGTGAAATAATTATGTTTGGATATCGCCTATTTAATTATTGAAATTACTTAGATTAGTTAATTTTTGATTTAAAAATTATATTATATTTCAGGCGGTGATAAGGATATAGAGACAGCGTACCAATCGAATTAATTTTGGCGTACATAGTTCTGTGAGTGAAAAAAAATATAAATAGTTTTAAAGTATTTATAAATTAAGTATATTATTAAAACATAGGCAATTATATGCAATTATGTGTTTGAATTATATATTATGAAAATATCTTTTATTGTGATACATGTGAGATTTTAAAGATTGTATACAGTAAATTGTGAATTGGAATATGAGGTATGATTTTGAGATCGACTAGAAAAGTACCTGTGATTATATTTTTTTCTAGTTCACTGAGGGGCCTTAACCGTATTCTATACTACATTGAGGGATCTTGGACCGGGGATGAACGGGTCTCGATCGTGTACATATAATTCACTGAGGGGGCCTTGGCCGTGTTCTAGAATTGATTATGAGAGGTCTTTGAGACCGACTTTCGTTCACGGAGGGGCCAAAGTCTCGTGGCGAAAATTCTTAGCCCTACGGACGGATTATATATTTCAGTTAGAGGGTACATTTTTGGTGGATTTTTCAGCATGTTTGATGTGATGAGATTATAGAATGGTTATAGCTGATGTTTATATCATGATTTTAAGATGATATTTTATGACCTTATGTGAATATTTCACTTTTTGACTATAATTACAAGATGGTAGCTTGTGAATTATTAAACAATATGAGCTTGATGTCTATGTATGAAAAAAATGTTTAAATTGAAAAAGTATAATTATATTTATTTTGAACTTCTCAACTCACTGAGTTATCAACTCATACATTTTTTCACGTTTTTCCTTACTAGACAGCAGTTGAGAATCTGAGCATCTTTTGAAATTGAGTCTTGATTTTGGAGCTAGAGCCATACAACAGAGTTTATTATAGTATGACTCACTTTATAGAACATGTAGTTAGTGTTTTGGGACGATGTTCATGTCTAGATGTGATTTTGCATCACTTGTAGATAGTTATGGGGCTCACTATGTATTTTGTATTCATATGTATATTTCATTTTATTTCTTGGTAAATGTTGAGATTTCGACTTATCTTTATTATGCTGTATTATAGTTTGGAATTTGTGTGAAATTGATTACAGGTTGGTTAGTTCTATTTACAGGGGATATAATGTCGAAATTTTGTTAGAAAAATGATGTATAAAAAGTGATATATTGTATTTATAGTAGCTTTGATGATGAGTTCGACTTTTAGTTGGTATCTATTTCCGGCGCATGCCGCGTCCGGATCTAGTGGTTTTATACGGGATGGGATGTGTCATCATCCTATCGTTTTTCTTAGTTATATCATTTCAAATTTTGTGCGTAGAAGTAATAGTGCTAACTATATTTGGACAAGTTGATTTCATAATCAACATCATTCCCAAATTTCTCTTCATGGCTTGAATAAATCCTTATTGGTTGAGTTAAAAATTCGATTTGTACGTCCATGTTGAATATGAAGGGTAGTACCAAAAATTGAAACTTTGTTTTTATCGTAAAGAGATGCTTCCTACCACCACTTACTTTCTTTGTTTCTTTGTTAACGGCACAAGTTACTCCTCTCTAAGTGTTGCGCTCCATTTTTTCTTTTTCATGGATTGAAGTGTATACAAACAAAATAGTTTTAAACATCGATTGGTTGAGTTAAAAATTCGATTGGTAGATCCATGTTTACCGTGAGGGGTAGTATTAAAAATCAAAACTTAGCGTCTCGTAAAGAGATGCTTCCAACCACTATTTATTTTCTTTGTTTCTCTGTTAGCAACACAAGTTACTCCTCTCTAAGTTATGTATATACTTGCCTTCTTTTTTTTCTTTTTTTTTAAATCATGGATTTAAGTGAATTGCATTGATTATATATATATATATATATAATTACTTATTTTCTTGAATCAAATTAACAAATAAAAATTACATATGCAAACCAAATGTCCTATTAATGCTAAATAATCAACTAAATTCATCCTTATTTACTTAAAAACTATATTCACGCGAATATAAAAATCTCATGTGTAAAGTCATAGACAGGTGTAAACAACCTAGGAGGGTGTTGAATAGGTGGTATGTCCAAAATTTTTTAGCCAAATTGATAAAAATTAATTGCAACAGATAAACTTAGATTAAAACCAGGATTGCCCAAGCCCTCGAGTCTTGGCAGACGTTAATCAAACAGAACTATTCTCATCAGAAGTTTCTGATTAATGACATAATGATAACTATGTAGGAATCTAATTTATTTTGCGCAAAGTAAAATTACCAAGTTCACTGATCTATCATGATGGATGACTGGTAATAGAAAATTTCGGAGAGTACCAAGTTTGGAAAATCCGAGAATTAATATGACATCCAAAGAACAGGCAATTAACTATATAGAATCCATCAATGTGCATGATAACATTGGAAATGCCAAAAGGAAGGATCCGCATCCTCACGCCGAACATAAGATCTCAAACAAGTTAAACTTAAAACCAAAAACTAAATAAAATCAAAAGCAAATTATAATTTCCCTGGTTTTTAACTCTCTTGAGTTACTGAGGAATGCTACCTAAAGTGCGTGTGTTGGTCTTGAACAATACCAACAACTGTACCCTATACTCTCTTACCAAATCCCAATAAGAATCACATTATCAATTTTATGCCAGAATGCCATCTCTATGCACGGATTCAATTTTCTCTTCGGAAATGATGATCTCAATGTAAAATTGAAGAAACAAGAAGCCAAGAATATGCCTTTTTATTTTTATTTTTATTTTTTTCCTTCCCTCTGAAGTCATGTAGGCTAGGGTTTAGTAGTTCAAAGCATCAGCCGTTTTCCTTGGAGTCCAATCTGTTGGGAATTAATTCAAATTTGGGGTTTCGTTTTGACTTTGTATTTTTTGTTGCTATTATTTAGGAAGTTGGTTGAATCTTTATGTTCTAGATTTGAGGATAATCTGTTATATACAGATCATGCCCATTAAGTATTTGTTGTTATGTGCCAATAAGTTTGGTAGAAATATTAGGGAGTAGTAGCCATGTTTTTGTAACTGCATAGTGTTGAATGCCTATTTAAGGAGTCTTGAAACAGAGGTGGAATTTCAGTCAATAAAGAATTTTCTTCATAATATTTTCTTCTATTCTTTTTACTGAGATTTCTATACTATCAAATCTGGTATCAGAGCAGGTTCAGAGAATTAAAGTTGTGAGTGATCAAACACATCAACTTGTAAATGGCGTCTACTAGTGTCGCACCAAACTCATCTTAGAATATTCCTGTCTTTACTGGACTTAACTACTAGTTTTGGCGTATCAAGATGAGGACTATTTCTGTCCTATGATTTATGGGATCTGGTTGACAATGGTTTTGATGGTCTTGCATATGCAGGGAGGCTAACTGCTGCTCAACGTAATGAGTTGACAGAAAAGCAAAAAAAGGATGCCAAAGCTCTAGTCTTAATTCAGTAAGCACTAGATGATGCCATTTTTCAACGAGTTATGGCTGCCACAAAATCGAAAGAAGCATAGGATTTACTTGAAAAGGAGTATCAAGGAATAAACACAGTGGTTACTATAAAGCTGCAAACCATGCGTCTGGAATTCGAGAATTTGCATATGAAGCCATGAGAATTAGTTCAAGAATTCTTTTCAAGAGTTTACTCAGTGGTGAATCAGATTAAATCTCTCTGAGAAGAATTGACAGACCAAAAGGTTGTTAAGAGAGTTTTACGATGCCTTCCTCCCAAATTTGATCATGTTGTTGTTGCAATGGAATAATCAAATGATTTATCCAATTATTCTCTAAATGAATTAATGGGGCCACTTCAAGCACATGAGCAGCGCATTAACAGAATGGTAGATACCCCAATTCAGCTAGCCTTTCAATCAAACCTTGATTTGACAAAGAAATTAGATGAGTCAAGTCGATGGAACTCTAGTTGAGGTCGTAGGAGATCATCTCGTGGAAGAGGTAGAGGCAGAGGCAGAGGCAGGAGCAATGGTCAACAAAAGAACTCAAATGGAGGTAACAATTCCTATTCTTGCTCATATTGTGGAAGATCAAACCATGAGGATAAAAATTGTTTGTATAAGGAGAAGTATTGCCAAAAGAAAAATGCTCCCCAATGATTATTGCAAAGAATATGGTCATATTGAGAAAAAGTGTTTTAAAAATGCTGCAAACAATACCAATTCCCAAGAAGAAAAAAATGGTTCTGATGAAAATTTGTTTCTTGCTTACACATTTGCTCATGGTGATAAGTATGAGGATTTTTGGTATTCAATAGTGGCTGTAGCAATCATATGACTGGCAACAAACAATTCTTTATGGAGATTGATGAATCCATAAAGAGAAAAGTCAGGATGGGCAACAACAATCAAGTTCAGGTATGTGGAATGGGTACGATTGCCGTGATGTCAAAGTTTGGAAAGAAATTGTTGCATGATGTTATGTATGTACCTGGATTAGCTCATAACTCGATTAGTGTTGGCTAGTTGGTGAAAAAGGGATATTATGCTGTGTTTGATGTTGAGGAATGCTTGATATTTGATAAAAAAGAGCGTGCAACTAATCTATTCAGCTAAGATGGCAGAAGATAAGATGTTTCCTATTTTGTTTTTAGAAGTTCCTATCAATGCCGATAATTCTTTTCTTTGGCATCAAAGATTTGGTCACCTTAACTTTAGAGGACTAGCCTTGTTATGCAAAAAGAATATGGTGAAAGGTCTTCCCATGATTAGAGATGAAAGGCAAATTTGTGAAGCCTGTATTTTTAGAAAGCATTCTCGAAAGACATTTCCAAGAGGAAAATTGTGGAGAGCTCCAAAGCCATTGATGTTGGTGCATGCAGTTGTTTGTGGGCCAATGTAAACACTCTCCTTGAGTGGAAGTAAGTTCTTTATGCTTTTTGTTGATGATTTCTCAAGAATGACAGGCGTGTATTTTCTGAAAGAGAAGTCAGAAGTTTTTGAATGTTTCAAACAATTCAAAACAATGATTGAAAACAAAAAAAGGCTATCCTTTATTGACACTACGCACCGATCGTGGTGGCTAGTTCACTTCCACATAATTTAATAATTTTTGCAGTTATTATGGCATCCAAAGGCAACTTACAACAAGCTATACTCCACATCAAAATGAAGTCGCCGAGCGAAAAAATAGAACCATAGTTGAAGTTGCTAGAAGCAGGTTGAAAGAAAAAAAACTTCCTAACAAATTCTAGGTAGAAGTTGTTGGAGTTTCAGTATACATTGGCAATAGATCTCCAACTCAAGCTGTTGAAGAAATGACTCCTTACAAAGCTTGGTATGAATCCAGACCTACTGTAAGTCACTTAAAGACATTTGGTTGCGTTGCCTATGCTTTTGTGCTTGCTGAATTGAGAAGGAAATTGGATGATAAAAGCATCAAATTTTTGTGGGATATAGTAAAGAAACTAAAGGCTATAGGCTTTATGATCCTATTACAGAAAGGTTAATTATAAGCCGTGATGTAATTTTCAATGAAAATGATGCTTGGATTTGGGAAGATGTTATTTTTCAGCCTACACATGTAGTGGATATAGCTAATTCGAAATCGAATAACCTACAAGAATCTCCTCTATTATCCCCAGAATCAACACCAAGAAGAATAAGAAGTATTGCTGAGATTTATGAGTCGTGTGACTATGTTTCTATTACCATGGAGCCTAGTTGTATTGATAATGCAGTAAAGAAAGAAGAATGGCGTATTGCAATGAGTGAAGAGATTAAAGCAATTGAAAAGAACAAGACATGGACCTTGATGGATTTACCAGAAAGAAAGGAAGCTATCGGCCTAAAATGGATTTACAAGTCTAAACTTAACTTGGATGGTTTGCTGCAAAGGTACAAAGCACGGTTAGTGGCCAACGGATATGCTCAGGTTGCAGGTATTGATTTTACCAAAACTTTTGCTCCAGTTGTTTGTTTTTATACAATTAGAACACTTTTGGCATTGGTAGCCAATAAAGGATGGATTGTTTATCAACTAGATATAAAATCTACTTTTCTTAATGGTGATTTGGTGAAAGATGTATACGTTGAACATCCCCAAGGATTTGTGGTGAAAGATCAAGAACAGAAGGTATACAAATTACATAAGGCGCTCTATGGGCTCAAACAAGCTCCACGGTCCTGGTATAGCAAAATTAACTCATATTTTGCTAAGAACAATTTTACAAAAAGTGTCAATGAGTCTAAACTCTATGTTAAAAAGTTATAATGGTGATTTCTTGGCTGTGTGCTTGTACGTTGATGATATGGTTTATACTGGAAGTTCATTACAAATGGTGGAAGCATTTAAAAATTCCATGATGCAAACTTTTGATATGTCTGACTTGGGTTCCTTGCATTATTTTTTGGGAATTGAAGTGGTGTAAGATTCACATGGTATTTCCATCTGTCAGAAAAAATATGCAGATGACTTAATGAAAAAATTTGGAATGGGAATCACAAGATGGCAAAGACTCCACTGAATGCAAATGAGAAGTTGACTTTGAGTGATGGAGTTGAGAAGGTTGATGAGAAGATTTTCAGAAGTGTTGTGGGAAGCCTCATGTATCTCACTAATACAAGGCCCGATATTATATTTGTTGTGAGTCTTATTTCCAGGTTCATGCATAGTCCAAGCAAGCTTCATTTGGGAGCAGCTAAGATAATTCTTCATTATGCTCAAGGAACTTTATATTTTGGAATCAAGTATTTAAGAATAACTCAAATAAACTCATTGCTTTTACTGACAGTGATTGGGCTTCTTGTATAGACAATAGAAAAAGCACTATAGGTTATATGATTAGTTTAGGATCAGGTGTTGTTTCATGGTCCTCAAAAAACAACATAGTATTGCTCTTTCAAGCACAGAAGCAGAGTATGCAGCTGCAACAACTATAGAATGTCAAGTTGTTTGGCCAAGAAGAATTATGGAAGACCTGAAGCAAGATAATGGTGGAGCAACGGTGATTTTTTGTGACAACAAGTCAACAATTGCATTGTCCAAAAATCCTATTCAACAAGGAAGAACAAAGCACATTGAGACCAAGCATCATTTCATTCGAGAGTTAGTGTCAAAAGAAATTGTGGAGCTGCATTACATCAACACAGATGATCAACCAGCAAACATTCTCACTAAAGCTTTACCTGAAGCAAAATTTGCAAAATTCAGATCCATGATGGGAGTTGAACCATCATTGAATTAAGGGGAGGAAATGTTGGGAATTAATTCCAATTCGGGGTTTTGTTTTGACTTGGTATTTTTTGTTGCTATTATTTAGGAAGTAAGTTGAATCTTTATGTTCTAGATTTGAGGATAATCTGTTCTATACAAATCATGCCCACTAAGTATTTGTTATGTGCCAATAAGTTTGGTAGAAATATTAGGGAGTAGTAGCCATGTTTTTGTAGCTGCAAAGTGTTGAATGCCAATTTAAACACTTGGAGTCTTGAAACAAAGGTGGAATTTCAGTCAATAAAGAATTCTCTTCACAATATTTTCTTCTATTTGAATTTCAGTCAATAGAGAATTCTCTTCACAATATTTTCTTCTATTCTTTTTACTGAGATTTCTACACTATCACAATCTTCATTAAAATTAGAATATTCTGCAAGAAAATAGGCAAGAATAATCAAAATCTTAATATGGTAAATGTCCTTCCCTATCACATTACCATATTTCGGTGTCAAGAATTCAAAGGAAAATATTTTAGACTCGAAAATTAGAATTCGTGTTTCTTCTAGTGAACTCATTGAAATAGGAACTCATTGGAGAGTTCGAATGTATATGAACCACTGACTAAGACAATTTTACCAACGCTTCATCCACACAACCACGGTTACATAAAGTCCACTTGCCTTAAAAAATTATAAAAAATCAACTTTTAAAAATCAAATTTAATTATAAAAGCCAATTTTAATAATAATAGAAAATTACATTTTTCTCCCGACATCTTAGCTTCGGTCAATAATCACTGGCCTCTAATTTTTAAAATCAAGTGCAATGTCACAATATATCCATGAGCAGATTTGTTGAGGAATCCAGGGAAATGAATTGAGTACATATTGACATCCTATGTATGTATCTCAATTTCTGCAAATTATAATTTTTCCCAAACATGATAATCAATTTAAAATCTCATGTGTAGGAGTACATAAGATGTAGGGTAGCAGGAGAGAAAAAACATATTAATTTCAAATCGTGCAGGTATTTTTACCTTCTGTTGATAGATCCGAGATTCCTATGAATTAACCATGTGGGGTGGGCTTATCATCCTCCACAATGATGAAATTCCATTCCATCGCCAGAGACATTGACTTTGTCTAAATCCTTATGGTAAAGGTTGTGGAAAAAAATGCAGGCCATGCAATCACAGGACACTGGTACAAGACTCTTCCAATCTTATTCGATCATTCCATAGTTGTGGCTTGTGTGGCTTGATGTTTCGACATCCATTACCTGCATTTGCTGATCCCCAATTAATTAAATTGCTTCCATTTTCGTAACTTCTATAGTCGAATAATAGGAATAACAAATTATGTGATTCGACTGAACCAAAAGAAGTTTGAGCAATGAAGGAAATAATGGCAACAAGGGTTAACATTTTGTGGATAATATATAAAAGGACTGAACTTTTTTGGTCCACAAATGAAGGTAGAAAATAAGAATTTTGACTAGTGGGAGATTTCAATGTCAATATCTTATCACAGCAAGTGGTAATCACAAATTTTGTTACAGTGGGATCAAGCTAATCTGAAAACTTTGTTTTAGCTTCCTTTCCTTTCAATGTTCATGACAAGATAATTAGATGCAAGTTTCTCTCCTTTTTTTCTTGCTTCTCGATTTAATCAAGTTAAGATGTAATAGAAAGGTCCATATCTATCAATTTATGAGCTCTCTATTTTATATATTATTGTTATTAGATTTTCATGCTTAGAAGTCTCATCTACCAATGGCTTTACAATAAAGACATAAAACATTAATTCGTCAGAACTTCGTCACTTACAAAGAATGCAAAGAGAGAAATTTACATGTAATTATAGAATTTTGATTTGTCCAAGGGCTGGATTCTATAATCATTAATATTCAACTACACAAATAGGCAACATGCACTTAACAAGATTGATTCTAGTGTTAATTAAAATTAACGGCCGAAGCCTCAAAACATCTGTGTTGCTCCTTTTTTCAACTTCCAGTATCAGTTATATTTTTCAGACAAAAGGAATGACTGTCCACGCTCCAACAGATGATAAGTTGTTAGCAAGCTTTAAGCAAAATTGTAGTGTCAAACAAAATATTGTTAGCATGCAACAATAAAAAATCGTTATCGGATTTATTATCTTGAATATAACAAAAATTCGCCATTATAATGAAAGTAGTCATGACGCAGAAATGTTTATCGGTATTAGGCCTTCAAAGGAACTCAGATGTCATCATTAGGCCTTCAAAGGAACTCAGATGTCATCTTTATGTTTCCCAATGTCAATGAGACATTCTATATTTGTAGTGTCAATGACGAGGTGGTGTCCATCTATTTCACGTGCATATTTATACGTGTCTAGCCTCACTGCAGATTGTTGAAGAACCTCTCCCGGCCACCCTCCCCCCGCGGCATTTGTGGATTAGGTAAATGATATCATAAAGTAGAATTTGTTGGTTGGAAAGATTTCTTTAAAGGAAAATTTGTGATTAAACTTGACAAACAAGGAGTAACAGAAGTTAAACGACTTAAATTTATTTTGAAATAGTACTGATAGAACCACATACTATGCCGGTTCAATAAACAAAAAAATAATTGATGATCAAGAACAATAATAGAAAGATATTTATTTTCTTGGGTTCAGAGTGGGAGTCAATCAATTAGTTCTATTAACATATCCTGCATAGAGACACTATCATATGAAAGTTGCCCCTTATCCAAGAATTCAGTAAGAAATCACTCACAGAAATGGAAATAAAAATACGGCAAAATTATAAACACAGGCAAAGACACAATATATTACTGCATAAATTAGTAGAGTAAACCACGGAAATGAATCAATTGTGTATAATATCTGCATGTGATGCTGTTTTTAAAATGTAATCGGTACCCAAGTTGCTGTTAGCAGATGAGAAAACCTCTAAGAAAATGTGCAGGTATTCGCCTCCTAATGATGGATCCAAGATTCCTATGTATTAACCATATATTTCTAATGAGAAGGGCTCATCGTCTTGCACAATGATGAAAGGCATTCCATCGCCAGACATCATTGAATTTGTCAAAATCCTTATAGTGAAACAAAAATGAGAAAATGATTCTTATACTACCAGTTTCGCTTCTTTTCTTTAACTTCTAGTATCAATTATAATTTTTAACAAGTAGTAAAGTGGACTTAAGAGTTCGGGTTGTCGATCCCATGAGGACTATACTTTAGCACTTAATTCAATTTTCTTTAACCATTATTTGATGAAAATAAACAAAAACGATGATTGATTGTGATCTAACTACTTAAAATGAGATGGATACAACAAAAAGTGATTTGGAATTCAAACAAATGGATGTTATGGCGAAACAATTTCACCTATTGGTTACCTTTACTTCTAATATTGAGATTCATAAAATCTAAAATAGTGTTCGGTCGAATTCTTCTATTGTATTCAATTTACCCCTCTCGAGTTCTCATTGAGCCTATTTAACTACTTCAATTCCAAATCTGTTTGTGAATCGAATTTAGTTAAACACACTAATAGTTCTAAGAATTCATTTATGATCGTAGCGATTAATATAAGTATCTTTACACGTTATATTAATATATCGGATTTTAATATGTGGTCTAAACAAGAATCCACATCTCTACGCAATTATTGTTTACGAAATCATTGAATAATTGACCAGAAAATTCAAAGTATTGAGAACATGATTAAAATCCATACATATAATCATAACAAATAAGAATCTCAAATAAAAGAAACAAAGGATTCCAAATAGATTACATTATTTGCCCTAAAATTAGATTTAGCTACTCATAATAATGAAAGAAAAACAAGAAGTTATTATAGAAGACATCATCGAGTTTTGAATAAGAATATAGAATAAGAAATCAATCTTACAACAAGATCTTCTTCCTCTTACAATCAATGCATTAAACCTTGGATTGCTTGATGTTTTCCTCCTTTGAATTCCTCTCTTGATTCTTCAATTATGTTCTCTTGCCTCTCAATGTGTAAATCCCCTAAAAAGTGTGAGAAAATTTATATTTATGGATGCCTCCTCGTGTGTGTAGAAAGTAGGATTTTTATGGACTTCAAAATGGGCCAAAAATGCTCCCTAGATGCACTTAGACAGCACCTCAAGGCCCTGAAATGGCGCTGTGGCTCCGCGGCGCCACCTTTCGGACAGACAGCATGTCGTTTAGTATTTTTATCATAACTTTCTCTCTCAATATCCAATTGAAGCGATTCAAGTTGCACTAGAAAGCTAACTCAAAGACCTAGAACTTTCCTTCAGATATTATTTTCAAATTCGATCATTTTCTATGTCAAAATTGGGTCTCAATATGATGTTGAAAATGGTGCATAAGTTTTTTTTCGATTTAAACTTGATGTGTGATCATATTTTGATTATATTTAATCCCTTTGATGTCTTTCTTTATCCAATTGACTCCAAAAACTCTTGAATCTTCATATGAGGTCCTACACAACATTTGAGTATTTACACTTTAGTCGCCAAACTTTTGATCTCTTACAACTTAGCCATTTTCTTCAATTTTGCCCACTTCTACTTCTTCTACATTCTTGTATCATCATTGAATTTTACCTATTCAACACCAAATGAAACAATTTCAACCATAATTCATCCAAGAAGCAATAAAATATCATCGTTTTAAAGTCTTGAATAGTTGTATAAAAGACACTCAAATACCCCTAAACTTAAACATTTGTTTGTCCTCAAATAAAACTATCAACTAAATAACTACAAACACAAGCATGCAAAACATAATGGTTGGACAATCAAACTTTTTACTTTAGGATTCGAGATTTTGATGTTTATTCCACAAACATGCTTCAAAGTCACAATACCAAACCAATATTTACTCTTCCAGTGCAAAACCGATGTGTGTGTATGTAAAGAATTAAGAAATCAACCATGACGATACAAGTTACTTTAATTCCCAACCCTCTGTGGTAAATATATCCTTACATTTCTCGTGTGATTTACACACCCCCAAACTTACGCTTTTTCACTTATTCCTACTATGTAACCTAAGGTTGACTATTTCATTACTATCCTCACCCTCTCAAGTTCAATTGGACGTTACTAGTTGCAAGTCGACACTTCAATGAACATGAATTCTCCAATTATTTGATTGCTTCGACTACCATGACTCACTAACTGATTATCCTTCATCGAAAGTTAAATTTACTCAAATAAGTGTCAGGGCTTAACAAAGGTATTTAGTGTTTTTGCTCTTTTTATGCACTTGTTTTTTATATTTTTCACAAAATTTTTTGGGCATTCTCTTTATTAAGCTCTCTAGATAACCCATGTAGCAGGCTTTAGGTCAAAAACTCCTAAATCACATGATTTTAGGGTATCAGGTTTTAAATACCCTTACAGGCTTACTGACCCGAGTAAAAAAGGCTTCGAAGAAAGCCAATTTTTGTTTCAAGTGGAGCTTCATCTTTGATTGCCTTGTAGATGACCACTGTAGCGAGTTTTAGTCTAATGACTGCCAAGTCAGACGACTTTAGGGCACCAAGTTTTAAGATAATCTTCCAAACTTAATTACTCAAGTCCTCAATGCTTCAAAGAGAAGTTTTTAAATTTCAAATGTATATGCCATGATCAGTGCAATGCCCCCTTTCACACACTTATTCAAGCAAATCGACCTCTAACTTAAGACTTCATAAGAGTGAAAAATATGATATTTTCCCCCTTATTTGTAGCATTTGTATGATTATTTGTTGTCAAAATGCAATCATTACTCTTATATTTTGATCTAGGTCACAATTTGATGGAAAAGCTGAAATTTGGACGAAGTGAGTAAAAAGGGGCAAAGTGTAAGAAAGTGAAAGTTCAGGGACCAAATCATAAATAATCCATAGATGAGATGGGGCATGGAATGGTGATTCAGGAATACTAGGGGTCAATCGAGTGCAATTAAAAGTTAAAGTTAAATATGGTCATAACATCTTCACAAATCAATTCCCAATCGAAAAAGTTACACATTGATTTTCAGTCTCATATTGAGACCCATTTTTGACATGTCAAATGATCGAATTCGAAGATAAAATTTGAAGAAAAACTGCAGTCCTTTGAGTAACTTTTTCAAATCAATTTGAATCACCTCGATCGGACATTGAGAGAGAAAGTTATAGTCAAAATACTAAAAGCTATTCAATGGAGAAATTGGATGAACTATGCGGTCGCATAGTTCAAAAACCATGTGACCGCATTGAAGAGTCCAGGGAAATTTTGGGCGCCACACATTTGTTCTATGTGACTGCATGGCTTATAACTATGCGAGCACATAGTTATCCTCCAAAATCAAATTTTCCAAATTCCTAAATTGACGCCATCACTTATGGAAATGCATTTTGGCATATTTTTAAGCCCAAAAACACTCCAGAACAAGTGAATGAACCTGGTACCATTTTCTCTTATCTTGGGTAAAGAAACTCCATGGAAGGCTAGAAATTTTTGGTGAAACAAGGGAGAAACTCGATTGATATCGATTATTTCAACGTTTCTCATGCTTATAATATAATTTCTATTGCTAAACAATTCTAGGTTTGGATTTCTTGTTCTTATAAATATGTTTTGAGATTTGTTTAATATTTATTAGATTTTCATGGACTTAATCATGTTCTTTCTGTCGAATAATTGGTGTATTGAATTTCAATTTCACGCATTGTTGTGAGATTGGTTTAACATTTACTATATTTCGCATAGATTCAATAATATTTTATCTATCGTAAAATTAAACTGTTTGTTGAATTTTGATTTCAACTATCTTATTGATGTGATTCTCTTCGATTTTATGCTTGATGTATAAGGTGGATTTAGAATCTGATTTCAATAGATTAAAGTGGGTATATGTTATAGGAAATCCATATTTTAGAATTACTATAGAATTAAATTGAGCTTCAATGTTATATTTTTCAATTAAAGTTTGATGACAAGAATCTTTAATCGAGCATATGAATGTATAATTTACTTTGATTGATCTGAATCGATCGAGGGAATTCCGGCGCTTCACTACTTCACACATCAATATTTAAATTTCATTCTAATTAATAAACTATTTTCATACATGTCACGAAACCCTAGCGTTTGATCCTTCGAGTAATTTCCCATCTCCTTGTGGATACGACATTCCAAAGCTATACTACAACCACGGCGTTATACTTTGAGCGTAATCAAGACTTTTGCCTTTTTTTATCTTGTTAGTCTAAGACAAGCCACACATAACTTTTCACACATGGAACCCAAATTCACATCTGCATCTTCCTACAAATGTAAAGTCACCCCCAAAATGCGCTAAAGTTGGTCTAAGGATAAATAATTTACTATGGTTTAGGTGAAGCATCTATGTCCAATTAAATCAACCTATTTAACAAATGAATCAACTCATTTCATCACAGTATCGGACTCAATTCTAGTGCACGTATAATATCAAGTTTTGCAAGGTTAGGCTTCAATCAATATGCCAAGCATAATATCCACCGTTCATAAATCAATACCAAATCTTAAAGTAAAACGTAATTGTAAGCCAAAATGTCCAACTCATACAAAAAATTTTAGGCAGCCAATTAAGCAATTAATAATAATACAACTCCAAAATTTAAAATAAACATTGTCCTCAATGTAAAATTTAAAAGAAAGGGAGGAAAACTTCCCTGAAATGTCCGTATTGCCCATGATGTTGTGGTGCCTTGGTATTGAATTTGATCGAATCTTATTCTTCACCCCCCCCAAATCTTGAGATTTGTCCCATTTTCTCCATGTATATGTTGGTTTGAATGTTCCCCGACATCATGTTTTTGAAAAATCAAAATTGAAAAATTAAACTCATGGAAATTTTGTTATTTAGCTTAAACAATTAATAACCTACTTAATTACTCAAAGATCTATGAGTAGAAGGGGTATGGGCGATGATTCATGAATAAACTATAAATTAAACTAAGTTGTCCTATAACTCGAAAACAAAATAAATAAATAAATAAAAGCTTGGGTGCATTTCTTTTGTAGAAGCTCGAGAAACAAAATGAAATTAGGATATTATGTTATGATGATCTAGCAGCACAAGCCTAGCTCATTCAAGAAACGAGCTATGGAAGCCCAACCCATTTAAGATTTTGAAAGCCCCAAGCCATTAGTTAATTAAAAGCCTAAAAATTTAAGAAATTTAGTTTAAGTAAATTTGATTACAAAGATTTAATGAATAATTTGGTTGCCACAATGGTTACCTACATGGAATTTCATATAGGAAACCCAGATTTAAATCATCATGCAGATGTTTTTATAAAAAATTTATGAATTATAATTTTTTAGGCTTAAAGACTCTTTAAATTCTTAGTTAAAAACCAAATTTAACAAACTTAATGATAATTCAACTCCTCCCACTTAGTTTTTCATTAAAAAGAAATGTTACAAGAAGTGGAAGGTCACTTTTTCACTACACCCCTCTTCAAATTCGAATATCATCTCATTTTAAAAAATAAAAAATAAAAAAAAATTCATGTCAATTTAAGCTAAGGGAATAACAAGGTTGAGAAGAAAAATACTTTCTACACATTTTATTCTTTGATATCCAAGAAAATTCAAGGTAGGTAGAGGTGTATGTGTTTACTTCGTTTCAAATTATAATTTTTGATAAATCTTTGAATGAAATTGTACCTCCGGGTACAGTGCTTCGGCACTACAATTGTTCGAATGATCATTCTCCGGCTCTACGTGTTATGATAATACTATAGTAATTGGATTTTGTCGAAAATCCGTCTATATACGATGGTATGAATCTATAGTTCGAAATTTTTAATTTGATAATGTGATATCTATTGAGTTTCAAACTCATGGGTTAATTCCCTTCCTACAGGTTGACTGGATTTTCTTTGGGGCATGGATGATGGTAAAGGATGATGCGACATGCCATGTAGAAGCCGGTGATTTAATATTTTTAGTTGATTATGAAATGTTTATGTTTTCTTTAAATTAGATTCCTACGGATGTCGTGTGTGGATCTATTTTACGAACATTCTTTGTGAATAAATTATGTTTGTAAGTAGATATATGCATAGGAATACATTTACAAATCACCGTTTACAAAAAATATGTTAGCGATTTAAAGTTTTGCTATTTCTTTAAAAAAATTCAGATTCTGCCTCGTCTTTAAAAAAATTCGTAACTCTTTTGTTACTTGAAATTTTTATACAAAACCAGAGGCATTGGATAGCCTCATAAGTTAGCTATTGAATGAACTTAGAATCATGTCAATCCGATGTTGGTAAAATTTTATATGTTGCATAAAGTAAAAAGCACTAGGTAAAGTCGCTATTTTTCCAGCTTCTGTCTTGACTTAAAAAATTCATAACTTGACCGTTACTTGGAATTTCTAGATGAAACTAATTGGATTTGATAATCTAATGGATTAGTTGCTGAATAAATTTGAAATCATATGGTTTATGGAATTTTATATGTCATTTTATGTGTACTGCACCGGTTTACCTTTCAACTGGGTCGCTGCTGGGATTTAAAAAATATTTTAATACCTCATATGATGCCGATGGAAGCTAATTTTTGACTATGTCATATTATAAGGAGTTTCCTACATTGCATTAAAATTTGATGATGTTTTGAGGTCGACAGCTATGCAAACAATATATTTGATAATTACTGCTTGAGATTAAAAAAAAAAAAATATATATATATAGTGATTAGATGCATATATAGTATGCTGTAAATACGATACGATGCAAATACTGTATGCTGAAAATACGATATGTTGTATATACGGTCTGCATTAATCCAACATGTAAAGTGCATATACGGCATGAATGAATTCGATTTTTTTTTCGGAAATTGCTTTCTTTTAGTATTAAATCATAAAAAAAAATTAAATTCTTTATACTTTCCATAAAACGAGTTAAACAAATTTGTGGCTAGAGTATAATTAATCTAGGGATCTTCAATACATGTAGGTCTAGGCGTTACATCTTTTAAGTCATTAGCTTGACTTGTGCCTCTGATTTATCGTGGTGGCTCCAACCAAGTTATTCCATCATTCGGAAATTGCTTTCTTTTAGTATTAAATCATAAAAAAAATTAAATTCTTTATACTTTCCATAAAACGAGTTAAACAAATTTGTGGCTAGAGTATAATTAATCTAGGGATCTTCAATACATGTAGGTCTAGGCGTTACATCTTTTAAGTCATTAGCTTGACTTGTGCCTCTGATTTATCGTGGTGGCTCCAACCAAGTTATTCCATCATTGCACTTTGTGCAATTTTCATTTATGCAACCATTTTTTTCTCTCCATATTTTAATTTGTCCATTCTCATCTCTACCAAGAAGCTCCCCAAAATTTGGTTTTCTATTCTCATAGCTTCGTTGATTAGGTGCTCTTCTTCATCAATTCTACAATAATCATTTTTATTGGGAGGTTTTTCATATTGGGCGTAAATATTGAAGATCTACTATTTGTCCTCCACCTTCAGGATTAGTTCTCCCTTCTCCATGTTAAGGGTTCGTCCCGTTGCTAAGAATGGCGACCCAATATAACTGAAATGTTTCGATCTTTTGGTATATCCAATACATTGAAATCTACAGGAAATATGAAATTTCCTACTTTTAGAAATACATTCTCAACTTTGTCATGTGGCCTTACGACTGTTCTATCAAATAGTAGTGTTATTGATGTTGAGTTCACTTTATCTAGTCCCAGTTTCCTGTAAACATAATACGACATTATATTGATACTAGTACTTGTGTCACACAATGCATTAATTGAACAGGAATTTCCAACAAAATTGATAAAGTAAAACTCCCTGGATCCTTCAATTTTGGAGGTAATTTGCTCAGGACTCTTGCTCTACTTTTCTTAGTTAATGCCATAGTCTCAAACTCTGGAATCTTTCTTTTCTTTGTCAACATCTCTTTCAAAAAAATTGTGTAGTTTGGAATTTATAATATCCCATTAATGACGAGATATTGATCTGAAGCTTCTTGAAAACATCGAGTTTCAAATTTTGTGTCTTGTTTGTCCTTCTTAAGCCTTTGTGGGAAAGGAATGGGAGTCTTGTAAACCTTGACTTGACTTGGTGCCTTGATAACAGAAGTTTCTGTACTTTCTTCATTTGCAATTGAGATTGGTGCAGATTTTTCTTTCATTGTAGCTTCATCGGCCTCTTTCTTTTCATCTTTTTGTTTCGGTATTTTTTCAATAATCTCTAGTAATTCTACCCCACTCTTTGTAGCTATAGCATGAATGTTTTCCTTCATCGACTTCTTTTGAAGTCTTTGAGTGAAAGGGAGGGGAGGTACATATGCTCTCACTTTCACGGAAGTCCTTGGTAGATCGTTTCTACTGTTCTTATTGCCATCACATGCTTCTTAGGATTTGTCATTGTATTGCTTGGCAATGTCCTTTGTAAGCGTTCTGTAAGTTGTTGAGTTATGCAACCAATTTGTGTCTCCAGTTTCTAAATGGATTCCTGCTGATTAAGAAAGTTTGTGTCAATTTGCTGGACTACATTTTCCGTCTTCTGTACATATTGTTGAAACATCTCTCCCAAACTTGGCTTTCTCTATTGTAGGAAATTGTTCCCATATGAGTTGAAATTATGGAAATCATTTTGAATAAAATTTACTTGTTCCTCCGAAGAAGCCAGCATCAAGTAATTTTCTGTAGCGTGATTTTTCCCACAATTTTCATAAGCTGAATTGGCCATCACTACATTTGCTCCATGTGTTTGTAATTTTACATTTAATTTCACCTACTTTGTCAAAGTAGCAATATGTGCATTTGTGGAAGTTGTGCTGTCTATTTCATACATTCCAGTTGCTTTCGATGGTACTGATGAGAACATTGAATGCATGGTAGCAATTAACTCAAATAGGTCCATGGTTTGTTGCACTGATTTTCCTATGATTGACCCACCAATAGAGGCATCCACTTGAGATTTTGATGTGGTGTAAGTCCGGTGTAGAAGTATTGCACTTGACTGCCTATAGTAATCCCATGGTTTGGACACTTTCTCATCAGCTCATTAAATCTATTCCATGCCTCGTGATAACTTTCTTCCTCTTTCTGTTGAAAGGTTTGAATCTCATATCTGATTTTAGCTACCTTCATCGGTGGGAAGAATTTGTTGTAGAATTTTTTTGGTTAGTTCTTCCCATATAGTAATACTTCCATAAGGCTCCACATCTAACCACTCCAATGCAACATCTCTCAATGTAAATGGGAATAATTGCAATTCAATAGCATCTTCATTAAATCTGGAGCATGAAAGTTCTGGCAGTTTTTGAAAAATCTTAAGATATGCGTGTTTGGATTTTCATGAGGTAACCCATAGAATTGGAGAGTGTTCTCATAAAGTTAATCCAATCTTGCTTGATCTAAAAATTATTCACCCCGGAATCTGGATAAGAGATACTAGAGCACGTTGGTTCAGCTATAGGTGTTAGGAACATTGAAACTAGCAAATCTCCTTCTTTTATTTTCCCTCGCTCATGCTTTTGTTCTGGTCGTACCACCACCCCTGCAGCCATTTGTCCAACCGGCGGAATAGGGATAGAAATATGTTGATTTTTAGCCTTTTGATTTTGCTGTTTTTGTTTGTATTTGTTGCATCTTCGTCTGAAAGTACGTTCTATCTCATATTCAAACGGTTCAAGATCGTCACCTTGGGCACGGAGCATACAACGAATACGGTTTTCTGTAAAAAAATGTCAACAAACAAATCAAACATCAGTTGAAAGTAAAAAGTACTAAGATTAAAACGTAATAGTCCCCGGCAACGATGCCAAAAACCCGTTATCAATTTTATCCCATAAGTGTACGGATCATAATAAGTAGTAAAGTAGACCTAAGAGTTCGGGTTGTCGATCCCACGAGGACTATACTTTAGCACTTATTTCAATTTTCTTTAACCACTATTTGATGAAAATAAATAAAAACGATGATTGATTGTGATTTTTAATCTAACTACTTAAAATGAGAATGGATGTAATAAAAAGTGATTTGGAATTCAAACAATAGATGGATGTTAGGGTGGAACAACTTCATCTATTGGTCGCCTTTACTTTTAATATCGAGATTCATAAAATCTAAAGTAGTGTTCAGTAGAATTCTTTTATCGTATTCAATTTACCCCTCTCGAGTTCTTATTGAGCCTATTTAACCACTTCAATTCTATATCTCTATGCGAATAAAACTTAGTTAAACGTACTAGTAGTTCTAAGAATTCATTTATAACTGCAGCAATTAACATAGATATTTCTACACCTTATATTAATATACCAGATTTTAAACAAGAATCTGTATTTTCACAGAATTATTGTTCACGTAATCATTGAATAATTGGTCAAAAATTCAAAGCATTGAGAACATGATCAAAATCTGTACATATAATCATAATGAATAAGAATCTTAGATAAAAGAAATAAAGGGTTCCAAATAGGTTACATTGTTTGCCCTATAAACAAGAAGTTATTATGGAAGACATCACTAGGTTTTGAATAAGAATATAGAATAAGAAATCAATCTTGCACCAAGATATTCTTCCTCTTCCAATAATGCGTTAAACCTTAGATTGTTTGATGTTTTCCTCCTTTGAATTCCTCTTTTGATTCTCCAATTATGTTCACTTGTCTCTCAATGTGTAAATCCCCTAAAAAGCGTGAGAAAAATTGTATTTATGGGTGCCTCCTCTTGTCTATGGAAAATATGATTTTTATGGACTTCAAAACGGGCCAAAAAGCACCCTAGACACACCCAGGCGGCACCTCGGTGCCTTGAAGTGGCATCGCAGCGCAACAGCTTTGGTGCCACCTTTCGGGCAGACAGCATCTTGTTTAGTATTTTTATCATAACTTTCTCTGTTGATATCCAATTGAGGCAATTCAAGTTGCATTGGAAAGCTTATTTAAAGGGCTACAACTTTGCTTTAGATATTATTTTCAAATTTGATCATTTTCTATGTCAAAATTGGGTCCCAATATGAGGTTGAAAATAATGCATAACTTTTTTCCGTTTGAACTTGATGTGTGATCATACTTTGATTGTATTTAATCCCTCCGATATTTTTATTTATCCAGTAGACTCTGAGAACTCTTGAATCTTCACTATGAGGTCCGATACAACTTTCGAGTATTTACACTTTAGTTCCCGAACTTTGGATCTCTTACAACTTAGTCTTTTTCTCCAATTTTGACCACTTTTGCTTCTTCTACTTTCTTGTACCATCATTGAATTTTACCTATTCAACACCAATTACAACAATTTAGACCATATTTCATTCAAAAAGCAATTAAATATCATCGTTTTAAAGTCTTGAATAAGTGTATAAAATACACTTATGTTGTAATGGAAGTAATCACGAAATAAATAGACGTGGATTGTTATTAGGTCTTCAAATGATCTAGGTTTAATCATTATATTTTCCAAAAGTGTTAAAACATTCATGGAAAGTTTTTGCAAGGGTCCTCTACTAAGAATTTGGCAAATGATTGAAATAATGCTTGCCTTCATTCAAGAGAATTGAGTCTTAGACAGGGTGGGAGGTTGATGCACAAACAAGAGATGTACTTTTGTTGTTTTATGTTAGCCTTCTACAAACTTGAGATAACCGCCAGGGTTCGATCGAAGTGGGATATTGACATGACCCGTCCCAAATCACCCTAGTGGATCCGAAACGTGACGTGAGTTGATGATAGATGCTGACTAGATGTCAAATCTATCACTAAGGCTGACTATGAGTTATTTCAAAAAATACAACAAAATCAAATGCTTATGTAAAACATAATACGATGGGTCCAATATATTTACTTCATGCTTCATCAATATGAGTTATAATATTCAACATGTCGTGTGACTCTCATTCTAAAATCATTAGGCTCTTCAAGCTAAAAGGAATCTATTGCTATTTGTAGGAAAAATTATGGGAAAATATATTAGTTGATAGCTCAGTAAGTGGAGAAGTACGAAAATAATTATACTTTTTCAATTTTACATTTTTATCGAAAATCGATTTCATATTATTGAATAGTTTGCAAGATAACATCATATGATTATAGCCAAAACGTAAAACATTCATGTAACGTGGTAAAATATCATCTCAAAATCATAATATGAACAAAAGGTGGTAATCATGCTATAATCTCATCACAGCAAATGTATTGAACAATTCACCAAAAATATATCCTCTGACTAAAATATATAATCCGCCACTTGGGTTAAGAACTTTTGCCATGGGCCTTTGGCCCCCTCCGTAAACAAAAAGTCGATATCAAAGACTTCTCATAATCAATTTTAGAACACGGTCAAGACCCCTCTGTAAACTATATATATACGGTCGAGACCCCTTCATCTACGGTCCGAGACCCCTTCATCTACGGTCCAAGACCCCTCAGTGTAGTGTAGAACACGGCCAAGGACTCTCTGTGAACTAGAAGAAGTATATAATCATGGGTACTTTTTTGGTCAATCTCAACATCACATGTCTTACATACCAAACAAATTTCAATATCACATGTCTCACATACCAAATTATAAATATGCCATAAATAATCTTTGAGATTCCGCATGTATTCTAATAAAAGAGATTTCTGTAATAATCATAAAATCGAACACATAATTGCAAATAAATGCACATACTTTGATAATAGACTTAATTTATAAATACTTTAAAAACATTTATATGTTTCCACTTACAGATCTATGGATAGAAATCTACTTAAATTGACAAGTCTTTCCAAACTTTCACGTCATTACCTGAAATAACAGTATAGTTACTCAAATTAAAACTTGACAATTAAAGTAATACAATTTCACCACTTAACTCCCCAACTTCTATATTTACTTTTACATCTCTAGTTCCCCAACTTTTATTTTCTTTATTGATTCATCAACAAAACACCATGCATTATTAAATCCATTAAATTACTCACACTTCCTTAAAATCAATAACTTATACATATACAACCCCTATGCATAATTTATTCCGATACATAAACCTCAATACTTGTCATAAAACTTCATTCAAGCCTTTAAAATGTGAAATCAAAGGTTTGACAAAGACAGCACTAAAATTCCATAATGTTGAAATCTGACACCAATTTCTAGATATTGAAATTTGGCCCCAAAACTATTGATAGAAGTGGCAACATTCTGGGCACACTTTTAGAAATAGCACCTATACTACAGTAACCCTAAAATTACCTTTAAAAAATGGAAAATTCCAACCTCAAATCCCTAATTTAAGTGTTCAATATTATAGAATCACAACAAAATCAAAGAGTAAGTATTTATCTCACAAACCCCTTCAAAATTCCAATTTCTTCATCACAAATTTCAAAATATACATTCCTTTGATATATTCTTGTTTAATACCTCAAAAATATAATAATAATCTCTAATTCTTGCTAAACTTCGAATATGAATGAATGGTTCATAAACTCTAGAAATTTAATTAACTTACCTCTTTAAAATAAGGATAAGCTGAAGAAATGAAGAACCCAAACTTATAAAAATCACCGGCCTCTTCCATTTCCTTTCTTTTCTTCTTTTTTTTCTTCCTTTTTCTCTCTTTTTCTCCCTCTTTTTCTCGAATTCTCCCAGCTTCTGCCCCGTTTCCACTTTCCACATTCTTGTATATGTTTTTGTGTGTGTAATGAAATGAACAAGTGGTTTTTAAATGGGCCACAACTAAAATTTGTAAAGAAAATCCCCCTTCTTCAATTAAGCATAACATTTAGTCATTAAACTTCCATACTTGTAAATTAAATTCTAATTTTTAAATGATGTCCATGTCATAACCTCAAGTATTGTAAATTTGTAAAATAGGCCCCAATGAAATAATTTGATCGATCCAAGTCCCAATAAAATGATTTACTACATTTAAATCCTTATTTGACCAAGACTTTGACTAAATAATTTCTTGACTTTGACTATAATGAATGGGGTGTAACAGATATAAACAGAAGATTTTTTCAGCACCTTTTGTCACTAAAAGTTATATGCAGAGCTAATGAACTGATGTTTGTTATTCTTATTAAACAAACCAAGAGAAATGAATAAAAATGATGCTTCGTTGGGCAATTGTTTCTCAACCTTTCATGCTGATTTTTGCCTAAATAGCAGTAGCTGAAGTACTAACTAATTATTCTTATACAAAAGGAAGATCTTATACAAGTGCTGCCAACATAAAATCTTAAACATATTGCATATGGTTAACATTGACATTCATTAAGGATCATTATCATTATTACAAGATGATGAGATTCTGTACTAACATAACAGTGCTCAGTATTATTTATATAACAGAAATGCACTGACACAGTAAAAGTAGTCATAACGAACAGCAGAAGGCGGATAGAAGCTCAAAGGTGCCAATACGAGGCTTATCAATTGGCTCGAGGTGCATATTTACGAGCCCAAACATGTTTATCGTTGATCTTATATTTTGCAATGGATCCCATTCTCAGAATTCGATCAACGGTTGAAAGAGAGCGAACCACCATTCGAGCAGCCAAAGGATGCTCAGAATGGGAGGCAGCCGATTTCACCAAGATTACGTTCTCCACACAATCTCCATAATGGCTAGTAAAAAGTTCCGTAATTTCATCCTCTGTTACTGGATAACCTCTTGAAAATGTTAGAAACAGTGTCCTTTCATTCACAGGCGCCTCAATATTTTCAGGCCATGCCCATATCTCATCACCAAAGGGGATAGCATAATCCTGCGTACGCCTGATCACAGTTATATCCCCAAATGTTGGATGAGGAAATCCCAGGATTCTGATAGGCGAGTTGAAGATGACAGTAGAACTGCCTGGAATGACTTGTTGCAAAATATCAGTGAAAGCAATAGCACAAACTTTGTTAAGTAAGTTCTTCATACCACTTATGACCGTAAACCTGTTTTCATAGAAAATTCTTGAAGAAATGTTTCTATCAAGAATTGAAGATGTCAGTGGCATGTCCCCACCAAGAAACAATGGAGGTAACCTTCCGTCAATGGCTCTCAAACATGTAGAAGCTTCTCCAGCAAGTGTATGAAGCATAGTATTTGACAGGCTAGAAATCCTTTTTATAATGCTAGGAAATTTCTTTTCTTCAAGCAATAGCCACATTGCCATGATCAACAGAGACTGCGATGGATCTCGAGCAAGGTTGAGAACCAGTCGAGAGAAGACTTCCCGATCGATGTTGTAGAAACAGTAAATATCATCAATGGTGATTGAGATTGAAGCCATTTTGAAGATAATATAGTCTATTTGAGGAAGGGGCCTTTTAAAATTGAGAAACACAGATCAATTGTAGAACGTCACTTATAAATTTGCAATTTCCTGTAAAACAATCTGCCATAACCTTCTTTGTTTCTTTGTTAACAAATGTATTTCCACCTCTCTGGATCAGTTAATGACGTTTGACCTTGCTTTAAATGTCCAAAAAACATATATATATATTTTCTCTGGTAAATATTTTCTATTAACTTTTGAAGGAATATGCTACAAAATGAGTGCACAGAACCAGCTATCCTTGGACGGATTGATTTCATAATTCTCAAGATTCCCAACGTTCTTGCCAACTTAAATTGATCTTTATTGGCCAAGTTGAACAATAAAAGATGTTTTCTATCATCATTTATTTTCTCTGGTTCTTTGTTAACAACAGCAGTTATCATCTCTGAGTTAGGTATATTTTTCCTATCGAGGATTTAAGTGAATAGAAACAACACAAGTTTTAACCTTCACCAGAATGAGAAGTTATGATACCTCCAGTTAGAATTGATGAAAAATATATACGTGTCACTTCATTTCTTTCCACTTGGATTTAAAGCATGATTGACAAGTGTTTATAAATGGATGAAATGAGTGATGGATAAGTAGATAATACTTATTGGTCCCTCGAAATATTGGGATAAAAGTGAGTTGAGTGTTTATAAAGAATTTAAAAAAATATGCACCAAATATTTACTTTAGTATCATACTCCATATTAACCAAACACAGAGAAACTGGCTACATATGCATATAGAAGGTTTATAAATGCTAACTAATCAGTATTTTCCGAAGAACCCGCAACAATAAAATCTCATATCCTTATGGTGGGGAGGGTTTGTAGCTGTATGCAGTGGCAGATTTAGTATGACGGTAGTGGGGTTAGATTTCCTCGCACTAAATTTCAAATCCAAGATTTTCAAAAAATAGCTCCTTATAAGTTTCAATTTTCTCCCCACCAATTAAAATTTCATGAAATTTGCAACTACAACTCTACAATCCAAGCATCGCCCTTGGCTATATTCGCAATGATGAATGCTATTCCATCTCCTACATGCTGAATTTGACAAAATCCTTTTATTGAAGCTCATGGAAAAAGATATATGTTATGCAATCGCCGATACTGGCACAAGACTCTTCAAACGTCACTCGTATCATTCTGCATTTTTGGCTATCTGGCATAATGTCCAGACATTCACTAGCTATATTTACAGATCCCCAGCTAATTAAATTGGTCATATTTTTCACAACTTTTAGAGTCGAGTTATGGGAATGAAAAATTATGTGATTCTGCTAAACCAAAAAAAGTTTGTGTTATGCAGAAAAATTATGGTAACAAGTCTCTCTTAAAGGAAAGATCATAAGTTCAAATCCTGAAAGACGCAATAGAAAGCCATGAAGAGTAAAATGGGCGTAGGTTCTTTTATAGTGAATAGTACTTGAGTTAACAGTTTGGGCACAGAGGTTAGGTCATCACACATGCAATATGAATGATTTCTACCCTCGTCGCATAACTTCCCACCCTAACCCACTCCACCCACCCCAAAAAAATAATTTTTTTCAAAATATTTAATGCTACAGAATTATCAAGAAAGAAACCATCACCCTATTGCCAAAGAGAATCTCCTCTATGATAGTATGGTGATCGTTAGTAAAATACAAACATTAGAGGTGTAAAGATTAACTAGGTGTAATGGCCGTCAATAAATCAAAAAAATCTACAAGTGATGCCAATAAATAATATCTTAACACTTAACATGCATTGACCAAACATGGACTTACTTACCCAATAAGTTCTCGAATAAGAATAGGAAAAAATTTATCAAATCGGCGATGTAGAAAAAATATGAGCTTTGCTGAGCCTGGAAAGGTATATCAATCCGAGCGATTAAGTCTAGAATAGACTTATTCAATCTCTTGTGCACAGGGAGGTCCTGTGATTGTCAGGCCCAAGGCGAAGCTCATAAATTAAGCCCCCCAACATGAATGCAAAAGTCAACGACGTATTATACAACATATTGCTAACCTAAAACTTAATATTAAAACAACAAACAAATATATTATACAAAAGATTTACATTATAAAATAGCAAAACCAACCAATTAATACACTAAAGTACATTCCCTCAGAGATAAGTTTACTTCATATTAACAACTTTATCTTTGTGGCAATTATTACTATCTACCTTCATAAATTTGCATTCCCACGAAGCCCAAATTGTGCATTAATAACTACTCATTCTCTTGGGTCTCAAAACGCAACAAAATTAGAATACTCAAGGATCACATACAAGGCTATAATTATAATCAAATTACCGATATATTTCCTAAAAATAAAGGTTAAAAAATGTGATAATAAGAGATAAACCATAAGTTTAAGAGCAGTAGACTTATATCCTTATACATAAATGCTACAAGGCAAAGAATTTTTAACATCCAAAGAGAAAATAAAGAAAAGGGAAATTTATATGATAACAGATAGATGCTAACCATTTACTCTTCGTCTCCCTCACCAAATCGCAGGACAAGATTACAGAGAGCTTGTGTAGTTGGTTAGGGTTGAAATTTGACAAAGGGGTCAGCTTGTTTAGTTGTTTTGTGGTTAGTTCTCTTGTAATTTGTGTGAGAGAGTAAAGGGAACAGAAGAAGAGAAAAAGTCGCCTGCTGTCGCCGGTCCGATTGAAGTGTCGGAGGCGGATCAATCGATCGTAGGAGTAGGAAGGAGAAGGAAATGAAATTTTTTTTCCCTTTTCCTTCATTTAATATTTAAACCCCCCCCCCCCCCCCCCCCCCCCCCACCCACAAACAATGGGTTGGACAAGGAATTAAAAAAAAAAAAAAAAAAAAAAAACCTTGGCCAAATGAGGCCCCCTTGGCTTTTGGGCCTGAGGCGCAGACCTTACTGGCCTCGCCTCCGAACCGGCCTTGCTTGTGCATACATGTCATCGTGTCAATTGAGCTCCTAGGCAATAAACTAATAAATAGGTCATCTATCACCTCTACACTCTACAAACTCGGTGTAAAATGCTACCAGGTGGCTATTAGATATAAGTTGTCATAATGCTAGTGATGAGGACATCTATTTTTTACTTATTTTAAGTTAGATTTTATTTATGTTTCGAAATTCTTATTTATATAATTGGGCTTGTATTGGCCCAAACCCATTCTAGGTAGGGTTTTGTTTTGACTAGTTAAACCTAATTTGTCATATAATTTTATTAGCTTGATGAATTGAAGAATATTTCGGTGGTTTGTTGCCTATGGCTTCTTCCTCCTCCCCTCCTCCCTATTCTTTAGTTTCTTCCCTCTATTCTCTATAGTCTCTCCCTTCCTTCTTGCTTCTTCTTTCTATTCTTTAATTCGTCCTATATCAAGTTTGGTATGAGAGCCGAATATTGAGAAATTTCTCCTACAATCCAAAATTTCTTTATGTTAGAGTAGCACAAGTTAAAAGAATTTGTGGTTAAGGCAGTAGTTTTTCTTCTTCAATTTTCTTTCTTAGTTGAAAAAAAAATTATTGTTCACGAGGTACTGTTCATACCTGGGAAAAAAATCAGTTTTTTTTTTTTTTAAAGTATTTCATCGGCTCAAAAAGAATATATAGCCCAACTACAAGACATTTGTTTGTTGATGTGTATTCCAACCTTATCATCCAACCAGGCAACAAAAGCATCAATGTGCTTTTTATTCAATTAAGTCTCATTTCTTTCCAGTCGTTTGTCAAAACTCTTTAATTCATCCATATGCATCCTAAGGTGAATACAATATATCAAAAAATATGGTTAACTACTTCAAATTATTGAACTCGATATTTAATAAACATACTTTATGTATGGTTGAACTTCTGTACTATTCAGTAACACGTAGCGATGAGGAACTTTCAACATTTCATTAGATAGTATAATTGCCTTCCCTTTAGAAATTGTACCCTGCAACGAGGAAATTAGTTTCATATTCGTCATTGCTTATAGGCTTAGAACCTATTTTAGATGCTTGTATTATGTATTTGCTATAAAATTTCGCATTTTCTTCAACAATATATCGTTCAGCTATGCACCCTTCAGGTCGTGTATGATTCATAACATACCCTTTCAACACTTTCATATATCTCTCAAATGGGTACATCCAATGATATTGTACTGGTCCACATAGACGAACTTCTCTCCCAATATAGATTGTTAAATGAACTATTATATCAAAAAATGAAGGCGAGAAGTACCTTTCCAACATGCATAAAGTTTCATAAATGTCCTCCTCTAATTAGATCCATAACCATTGGGTAATCTCAAGTTAGCAAGCCTTTTGCAAAAAATTTGCTTTTCTGCTTTTGATAATGTGTGAGGAGCAGATAGTAGATAGAATTTATTTCATCTACTCTGAGGATGTAAATCATGCCTAATATTTCTTCCATGTCCTTACGAGAGTTAATGCCATCCTTAGATTTTCCTTTGGCATCCGAAAGTGTACTAATGATACTTTCACAAATATTCTTCTCCACACATCCAAATTATGATGTACAAGTAAAGTCTGCAAATCAAATGCCAATGGAGTCATAAAAACTACACACAATTATAAGTATTGAATAAAAATAAAGGAAATATCACAACAATTACCTTCCAATATGGTAGATTGAAAAATATTGACCTCTTCTTCCACGTTACGTTAGATTGAGTTGTATTCTTCTTCCTCTTCCGTTTCCCACTTTTTCCCCAGATGTTTGTAATTTTACCAACTTCAATAAAATCTTCTTCACCATTTTTTTATCAGTGACCTAATACCATGTTCAATATGTCCATTAAACCGGCTCCTTTTCATACTAAACGGATGATCAAACGCGAGGAATTTTCTATGTCCCATGTACGCAAACTTTCTACCATGCTTCAACCATAGTGAACATGTACTTTCACAACAAATAGGGCATGCAATTTTTCCTTTGACGGGCCACCCAGATATATTTCCAAATGCAAGAAAATCATGTATTGTCCACATCAAAAGAGCTTTTAAGTTAAATGTAGACTTTGTAACAGCATCATACATATCAACCCCATTATTCCATAACAACATTAAGTCGTCTACAAGTGGTGCCAAATAAACATCTATGTCATTACCTGGCTATTTCGGTCCCGGGATCAATAAACTCAACATCAAACTTTTCTTTGACATGCAAATTGACGGAGGCAAGTTATATATAGTTAAAATTACTGGCCAACAACTGTATTTAGAACTAAGATCTTTAAAATGATTAAATCCATTAGTAGCAAGGCCTAATCTAATATTCCGAGGATCGGATGCAAAATCTGGCCACCTTCGATTAATCATTTCCCAACTCAATGAATCACCTGGATGCCTAATCTTAACATCTGAATTTTTATTATTTGAGTGACATCGAAGTTGCGTTGACATCTCATACATTCCAAACATCATCTTCAGTCTTGGTATTATAGGAAAATAACGCAAAATTTTAGCTCGGATATTTTTCTAAATTTTTTTTGTCCGTTTGTTAATTTTCCATCTCGAGCAACCACATTTTGGACATAATTCAGCATGCTCAAACTCATTTTGGACATAATTCAGCATGCTCCTGGAATCTGCATTATACCAAATACAATATATTAGAATCTAATTTAATTCTTGATAGGTGTTTATTAGGGGTGAACACGGTTCAATTTGGGTGGTTTAAGTAATATTTTCAACCAAACCATTTTATGTGGTTTGGAATTTTTTCAAACCAAACCAAACCAAACCATTATTTGCAGTTTGGTTCGGTTTAAATCCACGGTTTACCTATCGACATTATAGCAATAATGCAATATGTTTAAAACAAGCTAAAATATAAAAAGAAAAAGAAACAACGGAGGAAGTTAAGGGAAATTTGTAAGCAAATTTTAAGGAGTGTTGGAGTATTGCATCACATATACATGTTCATCTTGAGAGGGATGTTGGAGTATTGCATCACATTTTGAAATTATGGAATTAAAAAGAAAAGAAGAGAAGTCAAAAGTAGAAGAAAGGCTAGCAGGGAAGAGAAGTTATTTTTTTTTTCACTTTATAAGGGTTAGTTATTCCAACTCATTCTATCGTTCTGTTTTAGTATAAATATGGCTTAAGTCTGGTGTAAAACTCATTCAATTCGGTTCAACAATAGATGTGAATATTTCATCTTCAAGATTTTCATTTTCTTCTGCCTTAATCAAGAATTTATCTGATTCTCAACAATCTGAATTATAGTATTAACTTAATTTTTATTTTGCTTCATTTGTAAGCAACAATCACACAATTAATATGCTTACAATTTCGAAAATGGACAAGAATTTCAAAAGCTGAAGCCCTTGCAGTCCCCTCATCTCCTAAGCCCCATAGTTCAATATCCTAATCAAAAAACAAAAAACCCTAAAAAACCATCGCACTCAACACATTGTCAAAACTAACACTATTTGCCATCACTGTAAATAACATCACATATTCACAATCAACAAAAACACAGATTATACAAAAATAAAAGTATAAAAGGTAAGCTCAACCACAACCATACACTTGATCATATAGTTATTATATTCAAAAACTATACGAGAAAAGAGGAGAAAAAAATACTCGTTTGGAGAATAATAGAGCCGGCGAGGAGCAGCTGGAAGCCAAAATTTTGTCGGTGGTGAGAGAGAGCCCAACGATATTGGCGGCTGCAAGGACGGCGAGCGGTAGAGCATCGGTGGCAAATGGGATAGAGAGAGGGAGCTTAGAATTGGATAGGGTTCGATAACTTTGTTTTGCAGTTTTCCTCGTGTTTTTGCAGTGTATGTTGCTGGGCTACTAATAAGTAATGACGGTGGCTTGTTGATCAGCACAGCAAGGAAAAATATGTATGACAGAGGCCCAACTAATGACAGTGGCTTATTTGTTATGCATGAATGGGTTAATTAAATTTGTATTCTCTAATAAACTATACTTTCAATTTTAAAAACTATATTTTAATAAAATTTATACATGAGAATTTATAATTGAATAAAATATTCTTTTGATTAAAAAAAGTGTGGATCAGTTTGGTTTTTTGCTATTTTTAAAATCGAAACCTAAACCAAACCATTTTGAAATGGTTTGGTTCGGTTTGAGAGAAAAAAAATCGTGGGGTCCACGTGGACTCAAACCAACGACTTCGGTTTGGTTTGCGATTTCAAATTTTTTTGTGCAGTCCTAGTCTTTGTCAGCAGTGCACCTACCCAAGAAACTGCTAGCAACCAGAAATTTCAACATAATAACGCAGATTACTTACCGTAAAACCTAACCCAAGTTGGTAGCTAAGCGTGAGGCGGTGAATCAGCTAGAGTCCGTCACTCACGGGCCGATAGTGAGTTTGCAATCGACGGTTCCATTCGGCCCACGGCTATGGGTAGGGACAAGGTGAAGATGGATTTTAATTTTTGGGAATTCTTTCAAATGTTTTGCAAAGGAATGTGGTGGGGTTACAGCAAGTGAACAAATGAATCATAAATCATAAATGGGTAATGACTATTGGTATTATTGGGCTACATATTTAGGTTAGTGGGCTATGGTCTGTTGGGAGTTAAGGCCTTAACGTTTTTCTCTTGGGCTTGTAAATCGAAAGGCCCAAGAATCCAAACAAAAAGGCCCATTAATCATTTGCAACATTTAAAAAATTTTGCAAAAAAGTCTACCTTCGGCAACGTTTAAAAAACATTGCAAAAAGTCTACCTTTTGCAACGTTTGAAAAAATGTTGCAAAAGGTATCTTTTGCAACGTTTAAAAAAGTTGCAACAAAGTCAACCTTCGGCAACGTTTAAGAAGCGTTGCGAAAAGTCTACATTTTGCAACGTTTTATAAACGTTGCGAAAGACAACTTTTGTAACGTTTAAAAAACGTTGCGAAAAGTCTACCTTTTACAACGTTTAAAAAACCGTTGCAATAGATAGACTTTTCGCAACGTTTTTTAAATGTTGCAAAAACTAAAACATTTCGCAACTTTCCAAAAATGTTGCGGAAAGTATCATTGGCAACATTTATTTTAAAAATGTTGCTAAAACTCAATTTCAATGACTAATTGCAACATTCACTTATTCAAATGTTGCAATAGACCCTTTTAGCAACACTTAATTATCGAATGTTGTCTTTTATGTGTTGCAATAGACCATTTTTGGTGTAGTGAACAATCATAAAGACTAGAGCTACAGGGATATAAAGTCATTCATAAATACTACTATATTTACGACATTTGACTTAACAGTTTAATTAAATGTTTTATCAGGCAAAGGACCCATCGTAATAATTATTTATATTATTTTATACCTCTAGCACACAAATAAACAAACATATAATTGTGCAAACGATTATGGACTAATTTTATCTAGCCTTTTCAAGCCAAAGGGAACACTGATCAGTTAGTTCGTATAAGGCATAGCATTGACTCATTCAATGCTCAATCTCCATGGTCTCCTCTTCTTGCTTTTTCAATTAGTCCAACTTCAACATGTGTCTTATGCTAGTTTGTAGTATGCCTAAAAAATTGGACACAAATGCTCATAATAATAATAATGGACTCGTAGGTCCAAAAAACATAAGAGCTCGCAGGACCAAAATCAACAAGTATGAAACTAATCATTCAATACATCTACATGGTTGAGTCTATAGTCATCAACTAATTAAACATTTATCATACTAATGCATTCCTATATAATATCTAATATTATATATAAACTAAATTCAAGTTTCTAGCAATTAAGGTCACCTAAACTAATTTAGACAGATGGATGTGAACAATTAATTAATTTACTGTCTCTTATGATGCAATCTGGCATTTTCCAATATTGTGAGATCTCCCACATATGCCACAAACCAACAATTTTGCTTCCACTGCTTTTGCTGAATCTTTCAAAGTCAAGTAATCTACTACATTCTTTTCCAAAGAAGATATTTGTGCTGATAGTTTGGAGATGGCATCTTTTGACGAACACCTGATGGCTTTTTGTATGTGGTTCTTTCGGAAGGCCACAAGGCATTGCTGCCTGCCATTATCTCATATAATTCCTCAACTTTATTGGGGACTTCAATGTGATATATCCATTTGTGATTGCTTCTATTGATGTATGACATGCTGATTTCAATTCAGTGTAGAAGTGTTGAACTTGCAAGGGTTTCTTAATGCCATGGTTAGGATATTTTCTGATCATATCTCTGAACTGTTCTTGTGTTTCATGAAAACTCTCTAATTCGACTTGCTGAAAGATGGAGATCTCATGTCTTAGTTTGGTTAATCTTGCTGGTGGGAAGTACTTGTGATGAACTAATGTATATGATCATCCCAAGTCCGCAATGCATCTCATGTGAGGGGATTCTGTTGGAAATAATACTGTGATTGAGGATATTACTCCTCAATCACAATCTTCCCATAACATGCCAATGCCAATCACGTAATTGAAGGAGGCCAATTTACACGGTTTCCATTTTATTTACACGATTTCCATTTCATTGTAAATTATTGATTTGTATTCCATTTATACTATATTGTAAAGCTCTATATAATGCAATACGATACACCACTGAAATTAAGGTGGATTTTTAATCATTCTTATGATATCAAAGCCAAGTGGTTTAACATACATACCACATATCCTCTTCTTCTTCTTCCCTTCATGGCTTCTGAAACTTCTGTCACCCTTCTTCCTTTCAATACCTTAATCCACATGATCATCATTAAACTTTCCTCCTCAAATTATCTTCTCTGGAAAGCCCAACTCCTCCATCTTCTTGAAAGTCAAGAATTATTAGGACATGTTGATGGCACCCTAGTGCAGCCCCCAAAACTTGACGCTACCACTTCTCTTACGCCAAGTGACAAATACCTAGCATGGAAAGCTATTGATCAGTGTCTCCTCAATTTGTTACTTTCCTCCCTCACAGAGGAAGCCATGGCTGAGGTAGTTGGCCTCTCCACCGCACGAGACGTGTGACTGGCACTAGAAAATGCATTTAGCCATTGTTCTAAAGTTTGAGAACTACGCCTTAAGGATGACTTGCAATTAATGAAACGTGGCAATAGATCGGTTGTTGAGTATGCCCATTCCTTCAAAGCAATTTGTGATCAACTACATGCAATTGGTTGTCTAGTTGATGGTACTGACAAGGTGCACTGGTTTCTCCGCGGGCTCGGTACTGATTTCTCTAGTTTCTCCATAGCACAAATGGCCCAAACTTCTCTACCTCATTTCCAGATTTAGTCTCAAAGGCCGAAAGTTTTGAAATTTTTTAGAAATCCCTTGACTCATCTTCTCTAGCAGCAACAACCTTTACTGTCACAAAAAATTCCACCCATCATGGTGGCTCTTCTCGTAGTCATCGGGGTCGCTTCGCTGGGCGTGGCAGTAGTTCATCTGGTCGTGGACAAGGACACTCCAACTACAGCCAATGGCGTCGTCCACCAAGATGCCAGATTTGCAGGATGGATGGCCACTTTGCCCATCGGTGCCTTCAACGCTATGATCGGAATGAGACACCAGCTCACCTTGCGGAAGCCTTCACGAGATCTTGTTCTCTAAATAAAGATGTGGGCTCTGACTGGTATTTGGATACAGGGGCTTCAGCCCATATGACCATGGATCACTCTAAATTGGATCAGGCCACAAATTACATGGGTAAGAATTGTGTGGTTGTTGGGAATGGTGCCTCACTACCCATTACCCATACTGGTAAAATTTTCCCTACCCCAAATCTACATCTTCTTGATGTCCTAGCTGTACCTCGCCTTACCAAGAATTTACTTTCCATCAGTAAATCAACATCAGATTTTCCTTTATCCGTTACCTTTACTAATAACATATTCACTGTACAGAATCGCAAAACAGGAAGGGTGGTGGCAACCGACAAGCATGATGGAGGCTTATATGTGCTTGAGCGAAGTCGTTCTACTTTTATTTCTATTCTTAAAAATAAATCGCTTCGTGCGTCCTATGATTTATGGCATGCACGACTTGGACATGTCAATCATTCTGTTATTTCTCTATTGAATAAAAAAGGCCAGCTTTATCTTACATCTTTGTTGCCTTCTCCAACTTTATGTGGCACATGTCAAATTGCTAAAAGTCATCGCTTGCCTTATTCTCGAAATGAACATAGGTCATCGAAAACACTTGATCTTATCCATTGTGACATTTAGGGTCCGTCTCTAGTCAAATCTAATTTAGGATTTGTCTATTATGTCATTTTTATCGATGACTATTCTCGTTTCATGTGGCTCTATCCTTTAAAATTGAAATCTGAATTTTATAATATTTTTATTCACTTTCAAAAATTTGTGGAAAATACTCCACTCGAATTAAAATTTTCCAAAGTGACGGCGGTGGTGAATTTACCAGTAATTTCTTCCAAGATCATCTCCTCTCTAGTGGCATTCACCATCAGCTCTCATGTCCAAACACACCCGCCCAAAATGGTCGTACTGAAAGAAAACATCACCATGTAACTGAGATGGGATTAGCACTCCTTTTTCACTCCCACATTTCTCCTCGCTTTTGGGTTGACGTGTTCAGCACTGCAGCTTACATCATCAACCGCTTGCCTACACCACTCCTTGGAGGTAAATCACCTTTTGAGATTTTGTGTGGTAACCCTCCGAACTATAAAAACTTTCACCCTTTTGGTTGTCGTGTGTATCCTTGCTTATGAGATTATATGCCTAACAAATTTTCTTCTCGCAGCATCCCATGTATTTTCTTAGGTTACAGTCCCTCTCACAAAGGGTTTCGTTGCCTCGAGCCTTCCATTTCTAGGCTCTATATTACTCGCTATGCTCAATTTGATGAAACTCATTTTCCTTCCATTGCTACCTCTCAAGCTCAACCCATATCCTCTCTTAACTTTTCCAATTTTCTAGAACCTAGCCTCACCCATGCAGATCCACCTCCCCCACTCCTTGACACTCGTTCTTCACAACTCACTCAATCCAATTCTAATCCATGTATTATCTGTACTGATCCAGTGATTGAGTCTTTGCAGGATCCTCATTCTCTTGCAGGTGCCTCTTTATAGACCTCGGTTCCAAGTTCATCTCCTCTTGAACCTGGTGCAGATCTCACACCTACTGCAGTGGTCCCACTGGCCACTCATCCTATGCTTACAAGAGCTAAAGCTGGCATTTTCAAGACTCGATATCCAGCCAATCTTAGTTTCTTAGGCTCTTCTGGTCTTCTTTCTGCTTTTTTTGCATCGACTGAGCCCAAAGGTTTCAAATCTGCTGTTAAGAATCCTGCTTGGCTTGTTGCCATGGATGAAGAAATTCATGCATTACAGAATAATCGCACCTGGGTTTTGGTACCTCGCCTTGCCAACACCAACATTGTGGGCTCCAAATGGGTATTCCGAACCAAATACTTACCTGATGGATCTGTTGAGCGCCTTAAAGCCCGCCTTGTTGTCAAAGGTTATACACAGGTCCCTGTTCTTAACTATACTGATACTTTTAGTCCCGTAATCAAGGCTACTACTGTTCAGGTTGTACTCTCTCTCGCTGTTACACAAAAATGGCCCCTTCATCAACTTGATGTCAAAAATGCATTCCTCAATGGTACTCTTACTGATCAAGTTTATATGGAACAGCCTCCAGGATATATTGATCCTCGCTTTCTAGACCATGTTTGCCAGTTGAAGAAAGCTCTTTATGGTCTCAAACAAGCCCTTCGTGCTTGATTTCAGCGCTTCAGCTCCTTTATTATTCGCCTTGGGTTTTCTTGCAGTCGTGCGGACACATCTCTATTTGTCTTTCATCAGAAGTCCGATATGATCTATTTACTTCTTTATGTTGATGATATCATTATTACAGGCAACAATTCTTCACTTCTTGCCCGCTTTACTCGTACACTTAACTCTGAGTTTGCCACTAAAGACTTAGGCTCTCTCAGCTATTTTCTTGGTCTTGAAGCCACTCTAACTTCTGATGGTCTCTTCATCAGTCAGCTCAAATATGCATGGGACATTCTTACTCGAGCTCAATTACTTGACAGTAAACCTGTTCACACGCCCATGGTTGTTTCTCAACATCTTTCTACTGATGGTTCTCTGTTTTTAGACCCTACTCTCTATAGATCCCTCGTCGGTGCACTACAATACTTGACTATCACAAGGCCCGACATTGCTCATGCTGTCAACTCTGTCAGTTAACTCTTACACGCTCCCACTGATGATCACTTTCTGGCTGTTAAACGTATCCTCCGCTATGTTAAAGGCACCATTCACTATGGCCTACATTTTCGGCCTTCCACTTCTCCTGGTGCTCTTGTAGCCTATTTTGATGCTGATTGGGCCAGCTGCCCGGATACTCGTCGTTCAACCTCTGGTTATTCTATCTATCTTGGCGACAATTTAGTTTCCTGGAGTGCCAAGAAACAGCCGACTGTCTCTCGTTCCAGCTGTGAATCTGAGTATCGGGCCCTTGCCTCCACTGCTGCTGAACTCATTTGGCTTGCACATCTCCTGCATGACCTCAAAGTATCCATGCCTCAGCAGCCCACTCTTTTATGTGACAACAAAAGTGCCATTTTTTTAAGCTCCAATCCGATTTCACACAAGCGGGCCAAGCATGTTGAATTGGACTACCACTTTCTTCGTGAGCTTGTTGTCATGGGAAAACTTCGTACACAATATGTCCCATCTCATCTACAAGTTGCTGATATCTTTACCAAGAGTGTTCCTCGACCTCTATTTGAGCTCTTTCGTTCCAAGCTCCATGTCCAATCAAATCCAACGTTGAGCTTGCGGGGGTGTTGGAAATAATACTGTGATTGAGGATATTACTCCTCAATCACAATCTTCCCATAGCATGCCAATGCCAATCACGTAATTGAAGGAGGCTAATTTACACGGTTTCCATTTCATTTACACTGTTTCCATTTCATTGTAAATTATTGATTTGTATTCCATTTATATAATGCAATACAATACACCACTGAAATTAAGGTGGATTTTTAATCATTCTTACTAAACCCTCGTACCATTTGAATAGTTGGGCTAGTATTTTTTTTTTCCTCCTCATATTTTTGGGACCTTCAGTCAATTGCGCTATAAAAATTAGAGAAAATTTATAACTACAAATATTTAAGAATGAATTTCAAAATTAACGAACTTGTTAAAAAATTTCAAAAATCGAGTCGTCACATTTGTGACCTCTATAAAATATTATGACATATAATTTAAAATGAATATAATACAATGAAATGCAACATGTGCGCTTTGATAGTAGAAGAGGGTAAGTAAGAACCTTTGGATGAAAAGACACGTGACCTCATCCTTGCAGTTGGGGCTTCTTGTCATAGGCATCAATCAGTCAAGCCTAAGCTCAAGTGCATTTAATATTATGACTATTTGCAGTCTTAGGCTTGACATGTAAGACTATACTTGTTTTGTTAATTTAGTAGAGCCTTCTATTCAATGAGTTGTCACATCATCCATGTAATACCTTAAATTTTTTTTTTTTTAAAAAAAAAAGTCAAACTTGTCAAACAAAAAAAAAGAAATTAAAAAAAAAAAAGAAAAAAGAAAAAGAAAGCTGCAGGCAATGCCCAAAACAAATCCATTCCCATTTGAATATATATACAATCCAAATCAATAAAAACACACACAACATATATTCAAAAGAAAATGAACCAGAGATAAAAAGGAAGAGAAAATAGAGAAAAAAAAGGGAAGAAGAAGATTAAGAAAAAGAAAAGAAGAGAAAGATTTCACCAACATGATAGAAAATAAGTTCTTTTACTATTAGGCTTGAATTCTTCAAAGTTAAAGGCGGCGATACAGATATCGAGACAGCTTACCAACTGAGTTGATTTTGCAAACATAGTTCTGTGAGTGGAAAACTATAAATATTTTTAAAATATTTATAAATTAAGTATATTATCAAAGTATGTGCAATTATGTGTTCGATTATATGATTATTATGGAAATTTCTTTTATTATGATATATATGATCATAAAGATTATTTATGGCACATTTGTGACTTGGTATGTAAGATATGTGATATTGAGATTTGTTTGGTATGTGAGACATGTAATATTGAGATCGACCAGAAAAGTACCAATGACTATATATTTCTTCTAGTTCACAGAGGGGCCTTGGCCGTATTCTATCCTATATGGAAGGGTCTTGACTGTGTACATATAGTTCACAGTAGGGTCTTGGCCATATTCTAGAATTAATTATGAGAGGTCTTTGAGATCGGCTTTCGTTCACGGAGGGGGCCAAAGGCCTATAGCGAAAGTTTTCAGCCTGAGAGGCGGATTACAGATTTCAGTCAAAGGGTACATTTTTGGTGAATTTTTCAGTATATTTGATAGGATGAGATTATAGTATGGTTATCAGTTGATATTTATAGCTTGACTTTGAGATGACATTTGTGACATACGTGAATATTTTACGTTTTGGCTATAATTATATGATGTTATCTTGCGAGTTATTCAATGATATGAACTCGATTTTGATAAAAATGTAAAATTTAAAAAGTATAAATATTTTCAAATTTCTCCACTCACTGAGCATCAACTCATATATTTTTGAATTTTTCAGTATATTTGATAGGATGAGATTATAGTATGGTTATCAGTTGATATTTATAGCTTGACTTTGAGATGACATTTGTGACATACGTGAATATTTTATGTTTTGGCTATAATTATATGATGTTATCTTGCGAGTTATTCAATGATATGAACTCGATTTTGATAAAAATGTAAAATTTAAAAAGTATAAATATTTTCAAATTTCTCCACTCACTGAGCATCAACTCATATATATATTTTTCCGTAATTTTTCCTACGGGTAACAATCGATTCTTTTTAGTTGGAAGAGTCTAATGATTTCGGAATGAGAGTCAAATTACATGTTGAGTGTTATAACTCATATTGATGAAGTACGAAGTAAATAATATGGGCCCATTACATTATGTCTTATATAAACATTTGATTTTGATACATTATTTTTAAAGTAATTCATAGTCAGTCTTGGTGATAGATTTGACATCTAGTCAGCATTTATCATCGGCGCACGTTACGTTTCGCGTCCACTAGGGTGATCCGGGACGGGTCTTGTCATATATAACCAAGTGGGCATAATCACCTTAACTTTTCTTGGAGCAACAACCAAAATAATCATCAGCAACCTCTACCTAGGTCCCAACAGCAAGAATAGAGAGCTTTTATGGAAGATATCTTGGATGAATTCACACTAGAGACGAAACAGTACATTGCAAAGAATGAAACAAGTTTACATAGTCATTCGGCAGCCATTAAAGGGTTGGAAACTGAAATAGGTTACCTCAGGGAGCCTTACCTAGCAACACGGAAACTAATATGAATGAGCAAGTGCTAGCTATCAGAGTTGATGAAGATGAGCAAATGGACACCTCACAACCGAGGACTACTACTAAACAAAGAGAATATATGCCTTCCTTTCCTTTTTACCAAAGACGTCAAAAGTGGATAGAGAGAAAGAGGATCAAAGTAATCACAACAAGAAATGGGGCATAGTTGCCTGAAATTACAGTCAAAAGACCACTTGCAAAGACAAATAAAGTGCCTACTATTGATGAGAGCAAGTGGATAAATCCAAAAAATCAACTGAGGAGATTTTGTAAGAGAATTAGGACAATCCACAGTCTAAGGCGGCAACTCCTGTAAGAGAATATGTACATCCCATCCATTTTCCACAAAGGTTGAAGAAACAAAAGCTAGACCATCAATTGGGAAACTTCTTGGATTTGCTAAAGAAGCTCCACATCAACATAACATTCATGGATGCAATTATATAGATTTCGACGTATGCAAGGTTCTTGAAAGAAAAGACATCAAAGAAATTACTTTAAAACTTTAGGATTCAGGGAGTTTAACTTTTCCTATTACACTTTGAAAAGATTATTCTTTTAATGCTTTACATGATACAGGTATGAGTGTTAATTTAATTCATTTATCTGTGTTCAGGAAATTTAGGACTATGAGAAGTACAAGAAACAATGGTGTCACTGCAGTTTGCCGAAGAGGCAAGGTTGAGGATGTACTCAACAAAGATGGAAAATTGATATTTCCGATAGACTTCATTGTTCTTCATATCTAAAGAAGACCGGGATATTCCAATAATATTTGATGGATCAATTTTAACAATTGTTCGAACCTTGATTGAGATGGGAAAATCTGAGCTAATCCTGATGGTGAAGGATGAGCAAGAAGTTTTCAATTTACAAACCTCAACCAAGCTACTATTGGAACTTGAGGAGTGTAACTGTGTTGATGAGGATGATCTATCTGTGCAAAAAAAGCTATTTGAAGAGAAAACTAAAATTTGGTCGAATTATTGGTAGAGATGAGAACCGAAGAATTCAAGGTTTGGAGAGTAAAAATAGAATGTAAGACCGAAAATTGCAAGTACAAGGTTGAAACAATCCGATTCGAGGCACCACGATTAATACTCGGCCAAAATCTAGCTCGGAATTATAAACAAAAAACTTAATTGGAAGTAACTCATTTTTTTTTCTGACCATTAACTCTTCGATTTTAATTATTGTATTGCATTATAAATTATACGATTGAATTTAGTATTTATGCACGTTTAATTATTGCCTGTCTAGAATTTTTATCTTTTTATTTTTTTAGGGTTTTCATCCTAGTCAATCATGGGAAAAGAAAGATTTTTTTTTTTTTTGAAATTCAGAAAAGAAAAACTGGAAAAATCGAAAAAAAAAAATCTTTGTTTTTTTAATAATTTTTAACTTCATATTTTCAAAATTCTCCCCCTCCACATATTTGACACCCAAATTTACGCAATTACCACTCATTATCAATATATTTGTATTTTAAAATAACGAAAAGTTCAAATTTCACTAAAAAAATATTATCAGTTATAATCATGAGATTTCTTTCTTGGAACTTTCTAATTTATTTATTATTATTATTTTTTTTTTGAACGGAGATAGATGTGTTAAGTTGTTGATATTTTATGCTTTTATTGAGATCTTGATTATGGTTACTTATTAATTGTTGCTAATATAACTTATAATTTTATTTGTAGATAATATTGACACAAAGAAAGAGAGATCCATTTTGAAGGAGGAGAAATGACAAAGGAAAACAAAAAGATACTACAAGTTTCAAGGCCAACTCTATTTTCCAACACTTATCAGTCGACTCTAAATTCTTTCTCTTTTTACTTAATTTCTATATTTTGAGCTTTATAGTGTTACATTGAGGACATCGTGGGAATTAAGTTTAGGATGAAAAATCTAGATTTTAGGTTTCTTTTAATTTAGTTTGCATGTCATTAATTTAGGTTTAATTTTGAGTCTTAAAACAAATCAATAAAATAAATATTTCTTTTTTTTGCCGTATTATGCATGCTTGTGTGAGACTTAACTTGAACAAATTAATTTATATCCAATGATGATAACAAAATTTGGACCGTTTCATTTGGACAATTGAATTTTATACTTAGCTTTTGAACAATTCGAGCACATAATCATTCTTGCACTTATGGTTGACTTCGTAGCAATCAACAACTTTAGAATCTTTTAAGACTTTAGAACATGTTTATTACACTAATCACCCCAATTAGAATCTTATTGAAAATACCTTTAGAATAAGTTTGAGAGTGATTAGATCCAACCAAAATAAAGAACATCACCACTTAATTATTTTGTAGTTCTTATCGTTGGCTCAAAAAGTGGAAGACATTGGATTAATCGTGGCACATAGGAAAAAGTTACTTATGTTGTAGTATTTAGCTAGTCTTGAGTAATTTGACCCTAGTCATGACCAATTTTAGGTGATAATTTACTAGAGAAGAACGTTGCCTACAATGAAAAGTAAAAACTACCTTTGAAAACAAAAAAGATCCCAAAAATAAAAGGAGACCAAAGAAAAAAAAAGAGTAAAATACACCAAAGTGTGTTGAGGTCTAGACATAGCGGCATTTTGATACCACCAAGAGCAGGAAAACTAAATTCCAAGGAATCCAAAGAATCCAAAGAATAGAAAGTTTGAATCTATGTTCAACGGATCAGGTAGCGAAACAATTATAAATGTTACCCTTGTCTGGCTAAGTCTAGGTCATCGATTAGCAATTGGAAGATGATCGAGTGGTTGATAAAAATAAGCTATATCTCATTATTATTTTGCCATTGGAGGAATTGAAAAATAAGGAGAGTAACACGATTGATGAGAGAGTATATTGATGTTGCTTGGATTTGATTTTGTTTGGGAAAAGAGACTAGAAGTTGAATTACTATACTTGATTTGAATAGCATCACTGGAATTGAGAATGTTTAAAACACCCGCGCACATGCATTCAAGAGCTACATATACTGTGGAGTTCTAAAATAATTCTTGATTATTGTGTCTCATTGACCTGTTTAAATATTTTGATTGTGATATGCATTTTGAGGAAACATTAAATTGCTTGTATTGAGTTGAGTATAATTGTTAGAGTCTAGCCAGGTACCTATTACGCATTATTATTTGGGAGTATTTGATAAGTGTAAAAGTTAAGTTATCTAAGCCACAAAAAGTCACTTTTATTAGTATTATTATGCATTTGATGCTTAATTATTTGGCTTTGTGATCAAATTTAACACTTTACAAATTGAAGGACTTGAACTGATATAAAAAGGACATTGGCTGCACAATTAATTGTACTCAAGGATTTAATTGCTTTATTTTAAGAGAATTGAGGACTTGAAGAAAAATAATGCATTAATGGGCTTCGAAATACCAATTAGAATGGGAATGAAATGCTCAATGATAATTGGACGGAAAAAGGCAGAATGAATTAGAGTCCAATTGAGAAGAAGAAAAAATAAAAAATAAATAAAAATAATAAAAAAAGGAGGCAAGAGAAGACTGTTTTTCTAATGCAAACAGGATGCTGGTGGAAAAGAGAAAAAAGAGATGACAAACAAGGCATACAGAGGGACAGAGACGGCAATAGAGAAAAATTCAAATTCCAGACCCTTTTATTTTTATTTTATTTATTACGATAGTTCGAAGTAATTTTCTCTCGTTTATTGAAATAAACATTAACCATTATTTGTTTACTTTCGACATTATAAGTAACTAAATGCATTTTATGTTAAGATTAAAATGTAGCTTAGAGTTTTTAATATTTCTTTAATTTCAAGATTTCATGCCACTCTACAACATGTTTATTATTTATTGTATGTTTAATGCTTCAATCTTGCATAACAATTGATTGGTCTAGGGATAGCAGGAAGATCGAGAGATAATGTATGATTCTAGCTTGGACAATAAATACCATAGATATTGTAAGTGTTATGCCCTATGTCTAATTAACTTTGGAGATAAACATTTTTAATATATAATTGATGCATTTCATTTATGGCAAATCTAATATTTAATTTATTACATTAATAAATTAAAATAAATTAAATAATAGAATCCGTATATTCAAGCCATTGTAATTCATTAATCACAAGGAGTTGTAATTATAAGAAACAAATTATATATGACTAAATCTTTAATCATCCGTGGTCGCAGGTAATAACGATACAATAACGAGATACGGATATCATTATTATAAATAAACCATCAGGTGTGACATTTCTTACTTGTGAGCAAGTAACTGATTTTACAAGTTAAAGTATGGTGACACTTAAATGAACACTTGGATGTTTCGTTATTAAAAAAACATTGGAAAATCGTTGCGGAGATTCCACATAGATAACTATTTGAGTCTTAGTGGTTAATTTCTAATGTCCGGTAGTGGAATTAGTTCTTCAACGTAAGGTCATCATAGTGACTTATATGAAGGCGGTCATACTTTCGTAATATTGGATATTACTCTGTCAAGGGTCGCTAATAAGGCATCGTTCAAGTATATCAAGAATCATATAAAAGTTGTTAATGATAAATAGAGGATTCATTACTCTTAGATAGTAAGAGATTATAATCGACATTTTATTCAGTTATGTTGATAACGAAATCCTTGGTCAATATGTACTCATAAATCGAAAATGAGTTTTCAACTTAAATTAACTTAATATCCATATCTTGTAATTGATCGAATCATATTAACAAAAGAATTATAGTTTCATAGTAAAAGAACAAGTTCAATATTGTGATACCATGTGATAATTTTCATCACATGTATTACCCTGATACATTGTTAGATGTCAATCCTTGATAACGGATGTGAATTGGTGAAAAATTAAAAGGGCTATTTTAGTTTGTCGATTTTGATGAGATCAAAATTATAGTTCACACTGCTATGCATCGTGATTGAGAACCTAATGGATCACACATAAAAAGTGAACTAGAAGAACCAGATTAACCAATTAATTAATTGATAAGTGTTAGACAATTAATTAATTGGGTTGCTTGTTAATAGGTCCAAATTAACTAATTGGATGAATTAATTCACTAACCAAATTGAATTAATTAAATATTGGACTAGATTAAATTAATAGATGAGCCAAGTCAAATTGGACTTATATTAATAGGTTCCTAGGATTTGAAAAATCAATAGAGAATACACGATTCTTATTTTTGCTAGCACAAGATAAGGAAAACCATAGTTCTCTCATTCTTGTTTGCTATTTGAATTTTCATTGGAGTTGGACGATTGGAGTTTTTCTTCAGCTGGAGGTGACCTTCGCCATGAATCGAGCTATGGGCATTGTTGCTAGAGATTCTTCTTACTGTCTTTTTGGATTTATGTTATTGTCGTCATGAATATCACTAGGAATTTCAATTCTGATATCCAACCCTCCTAATTCGACAAGATTTAACTCTGTTCGACTCATTTTTGGATAACTTCTCTGGTGGTTTTGACATTGTACAAAGCCTTGAGATCGTGGTTGCCTTTGTTCTAATTTTCCACAAACGGCACCAATTTGTTGACCTCAAAAATTAGATTAACAACCTTCTCTCACATTAAACTTGTTTGTTTTATACTCAAGATTGAGCAAGAAATGAAATGGCTATTTTAAGGAAAGATATTCAGATTTTTCATCGTTTGCTTTGTTTCAACTATGCCGACTTACAGATTTCCAATGAGATTGTGGGGGTAATTAGGTCCTTCCGTTAATGACACTTGATTAGCTAACTTTTATAGTTAGCTTGTCATATTTTATTCACTAGTCTACGTATTTCTCATCCGTTGGTAGTGAAGTCATGCTGCTATGATAACAGTAGTGTTGGACATATTGTTTTCAAACGACCTCCCGAGTGATGATATAAACCCAACTTAATTATCAGTTGGCATTGGCAATATGACCGAGCGATATATCAATACCAAAACTAGAACGAACCGTCCCAAAAAGTAATTGGACCATTTGAAGCAACCAATTAGGTTGTGTTGCTCATGGACCAATTATCTACCTACTTGGATGGCTAGTACCACTTGAGGCCCACTCTATGAACCACTTAAATTGTATTGGGCCAATGGCCCATTACCTGGACTTAATAACCTTATCTTATTGGGCATTTGGTCCACCTATATCTACTTGTGTTATACATGGCCTCTACAAGACATTGTGCTCTCCGTGTATTCTCTTCGGCCAGTTCTTTATGCCTCTTTTGCCCATTTCTTTGTGATGACTTTCTTGATGATTTTATTCCTCCTTTGTAGTGGTCTCTAAGTGAGATAAAATCTAGCAACCGTAGGGGGAAACTTTGTGGAATTCTTGGGTCGTTTAAGTGTTGGTATTGATTTGGTTTTGGTTAACTAAGCCTGTAAAAACCATAGTGATTGAAGATTGGAGTCTCTATAAATAGCTATTGATGTGGAATAGCTGGTGAAATCAGTTGAAATATATTTGTTGCTTATTCTCGATGTTGATTATAAGGCCTCATATACAAATCCTCGCTTACATTATCGTGAGTTCAAACATGATTTGATTGGCTTTGAAAACTTTCACTTGCAGAGCATGGATTCGTTACTATTCCTTTGTGAATTATAATTGATTGGATAAAGTCTTGGAATCTTCCTCTGGGGCATGAAGAAGAGAGCATCACTGTCAAGAGGTCAGTACACAAAGGATGGTAGCAATTCGCAAGGTGACCATTAAAACCTGGAAATGTAGATTCTTCATAGCAGAGATGGTTCTAATATTTAAACCAGCATACAAAATCAAAATTCAGTGTCGACATTGTACTTTTCGACATTACTAGAATGCAAGCTTAGAGAGGAAAGGACAGGCATCAATCTTAGAGAATATGAAGTAAATTTACATTCTACAAGGAAAGATATCACTTGCAAATCTTTGGCAATCCAAATGCCAACATTAGAAATTGATTATTACTAAATATTCTATGATGGAAAAAAATCTTGATGCGAACCTTTGTGTACAGCTACTGCCACCCAAATATGATGTCCAAGTCTAGCGCTTTCTGAACAATGTTTTACGTACCAACATAAATGGGCCAAGAAGCGAATTGATATGGAATAAATCTTGTAAGCCTGCAACTAATCCCACAAATTTTAACTGAACTAAACAGAAGATAATACACAAATCCACGACCCAGCTACAACTGTAGCAATCTCTTGATGATCCTAGAGGTAGTTTGCTATGCCCTTTTTTGTCGAACCAGTCAATATCAAGTGTAAGGATTGACATTTGAGTGCGGGACTTGCACTTTTCTTCTTCATTTATGTCATATACTCATTCAAGTAATACATAGGATCTCCCTACCCTCTATACTTTTTACCTTTGGCCGAACAAAATTATCCGGAATGGGAATTTACTTGATATCCTTTGAAAATGGAAAACTCTCATCATCGTATCTAACTCCTAAGATTTTGCTGGTTTGTCTTCATACTCCTCATAGCGTGGAGGGAAGTAAGAAGATTTAAGTAAGCTCTCTGTCTTCCTATCATCATGGTGATAATTACGATTATACGTTCTTCTATGGGAGCTTACCTTCTCCTCAGCCTTTCAAACACGATTGAAGATCCAATGGCTTGATGGTTCAGCCGTTCGTGATGGAAAATTTTCAATGTATTGGATACTCGAATATTGCGGCTACTACTCGAAAGGAAAAACACTTGTCAAGATTCGAGGCTAACGTCTATTTTCCGATTTATTGGCATCGCCCGTAGAGAAGAGTTTATGATCTAGTGGTTATTAACTTGAAAGATGCTCTCCTATAGCGGCATAAGTTTGCATAGGGCGAGTTGAAAATAGTATCACCATAATTATCAATTTTGTCGCCACCGATCACTGTTAATTTTACCGATAACATAGTAGAAGAAATTAAACACGAGTTTGAAGCTCAATAGGATTCATTGGTGCATCCCAACTTGTTAAACAAAGGAAATTTGAACTATAACATCATAGCAACAATGCACGTAGAAGGCTTTTTGGCAAAATCCAAAATTTGTAGAACATGAATAACATGAATAAATAATTTAATCTATCGCTGTGTTGTAGTATCATTTACGAGTAGAAGCTTCAAAATTTCTATTTACCCAAATGCGATCAAAACTTACACCTCTACCTACCTTAATTGGCTACTATAGAAATATGAACTTGGATGGTGGATATCGTTTCCCGATGGTGACCTGGACCTTCAAAAATTCAGCTGCCTTCTTTTATTTGACAACAATCCATTTTTTATTTTTTAATTGAGTTACAGATGTGTGTAAACCGAGGATGGAAGGGAAGATTTGAGTTATTTTATGAGGCCTTTTATAGAGTAGGAAATATGAAAATGATTCAAGAACATGATATGTCATTTTCTGTTGTTTAAAAACTTTTTCAAGAGACTCTCTATTTTTAAAAGACATATTTAGCAATTTAGAGAGCATTTATGAATTTAGAAAGTAAAATTTTTTAAGTACTCAAACGTACTCTATTTTTAACACTTAATTTAAATAGTTCCAAAAATATTTATCGTTTTTCTCTATTTTTTATTTTCACTAGCTTCCCTTCAAAATATTATAGTATTTTCTTTCATAGAAAATTGAAATATTTTGAATACATTTAATTATATATGAATAGTAGGTTTAGCTTTTCAAATTCAAAGAGCCAAACTCAAGCTCTATTTTAAAATGTTAATTTAAAGAGTCTACTGGAACATACTTTTAAGGGTTGACTTTTTAAAATAGAGAGGATTTTAAGTTTATAGAGTCTCTTGGAGATGTTCAAAGTTGAGTTGTTTAGGTAAACCATCTTGCCTTTTACCATTATGTCAAGCAACTCATTGCTCATTCAAAAATAAAACCAAAATACTTTCAACTTATGGTAAAATTAAATTTGACTAGTATTAGATTAAATTTTTCTCGTGGGAGAAGCGCAAAGCTCATTTATTGGTCAGGTTCATAATGATAAATCATCATACTTAAAATATTGGCAATTACATGGGTCTATAGATGCATAATAATGTTCGGGGTTTTGTATACGAGATGTCTCGCTAAGCAACCATTTTATTTCGTGTGAGTTCTAGGCTCAATATGAATATTTGGCTATGACTCGAGGAACTATTGTTGTTACCTTGTTGGGTGAGGTAAAGGAATCTCACTTGGAAGAAGTTTTACAAACTAAATAGGGTTTGCGAAAGTGGAACTTCGTCAAACCCTATGAAAAAACTTGGGAAAAATGTCAAACCTACAAAAGCATATAGAATTCCCATGAAGCATTGATGCACGAACTTTGCCATGCACATAAAAAATCTTTAAATCGATAACTTAATGTGAAATTAGACTCGTATGTGGGAGACTATTGTTACTATCTAGCATTTTTGGATCTCTACGTGCCATCCACGTGTAGATAGGGATGTTAGCAAGCCAAAACACATACTATACTTGCTTCATGTACTCACCAAGGACCTAGGTCAAGAACCTCAGTATTATTAATTATTCACGGTTGCCAATCAAGAGAAACTAATAGCACACAGTTATTAAATGTGCGATGAAAAAAAACTAAGATAAGACATAGATTTTTTTTCAACATGTTCAACATACAGAAAACATTGGACTAACACCAAGTTAATTAAGTAAATGGCCAACATATACAACAACGCATAAATGACCCTAAGAAAAGTTCTTACCACTAGTATACTGCCCTATTCCATGTAGTTTGTGTTTCAAGAACACATATGTTCTCTCATTGCCAATCATGCTAGTCGATTACTCTTCATGCCTAAATTTTAAACCACTATAGAAAGTGCATGGGATACTCCTCTATCACTATCTCATATCTCTCAACTTAGGTAAATAATGGATCTCCACCAAATAGAGATGGTGTCACTCTCTAATGCTGCCCGATTATCCCACACTTTGTGATTGAAATGTTATTCTCTATACCATCGTACATATTATAAATGCACCCTTAGGCATCTATACTCCATATTACCTATTATCATACTTTTTGCTAATGTACTTAATTGAGAACACACCTAGTAGCAACCCTTAAAATAGTAATCCCATCCATTATGCATGCAACACATTATACACAGTATGATCACTCTAAAATTTATGCAAAAACACGCATCAAACATAATGAAATGTAACATATAGAACAATGCATGGAATCAAGAAATCATTCATGCCAATTAGGAATTGATGCTTATTAAAATGCAGAAATGAAGTTCATCAACAGTAACCCACACTCAGGTCATAACTACTCAGTGAAAACATTCACCTCACCAATAATCTTTTCTTTCTGCTTACATTTCTTCTTAGGACAGCCCATTACAAAATGTCCAAACTTACCATAGGTATAACATCGCTTACCATTTGTACTTGACTAAGACCTATCCCAAGTTTTACCCTTCTTTTTACAACTCTCATCACTTGATTCACCCCTGTTTTGATTTTCTTCGTGATTGTTTTGCTTAAAGTGTGTTCCACTTCTCATCATGTGTACTTTACCACTCTTCTTATCCTATTTTTCAGGTTTAATCTCCTTCTCGTTATACCGAAGAAAATCAATGACAATTTCAAGTGTTAAAGCTTCATTAACATACTTAATTGCATTCTTAACCTCTTTATACGTGTTAGGCATGAAATTATGCATAGCAAAATTGTTGGTTTTAAGGCTTCAGAAATCATTTTTTCACAATTAATAATATCTTGAAGAAGTTTGTTAAATACAGTCATTCAGACCGTTTGCAAGATATATTTTAAAATTGAAAAACCTCGGGAGTAAGTAAAGTTTTTTGGAATAGATTTAAGCAAATACAAGTCCTTCAACCTTTTTCAAAGTTCTTTTGTAGTTTTATATTTACTTTTCTCAAAATTGTATCAGATGATGTAAAACAATTAAAGCGTAAGCAAGTCTATTAGATTCTTCTTTTTGTTCCTTTGACAAAATTATCAAAAAAAATACCATTTATAGCTTTCGAAATCTTTTGTTGAACAAAATTCTCCATCCTTTTCTATTGTGAGATAGAATCTCATTTTGCATTGAAAATTACCAAATCAAAACATGTAGTAATTTTTAGACGCAAATCAACAAAAATGAACAAATACACAATTACAACATAAAAAGTAGCCAAAGATCAAAATATACATCGTTCTAGATTTTCAAGATTTCATAAGATTCATGATTTTGGATCAAGGGAATAGGTGCTTTAACGGAATGATCAATGCAATAAAGAGGTATGTCAATGAAACCAATTTCTCAGCTAATGCAAATCTAACACAGTGACTTAATCACCAATTATATCAAATAGTCATAACCAACTTTCACTAATCAAACTTAACATTTCAAATAGGGCAAACAATTCCTAAATTCTAGTAATAGAAAACAGTTACCCCAAACCTAATGGCCAACCCACACGTAGCCTACTAGTACGGAAATTGACAAGTGATAAGCCAAATCTATAGTTTGTAAATAAGGAGACATATGAATTTAATGCATTAGAGCCACTATTATTCACCATAAAGCTTTCAGTAACTACAGCAACACAATTTACAAAGTTCAGAAAAGAACAATGATGTGATCCAAGAGCCGAGTCTGACGAAGGCGAGTGCGGAGCGAGACCCATTGATAATCGAAGGCGGGTCGATGACGCGATTGAAGACAAAATGAGTGAAACAAGCGATTGAATTGTTCGTTCAAGTAAAAATTGACAAAACATTGTTCGGGAAGCAAAATGAGACAATTGTCATGTTAGAGTTGAGAGCCGAAACCAATTGGATCAACTCGACAAAAGTGGACGAAGTTAGCGCTAAAAGTCACAATTATGTGACCACATAGTTGTCTATGGTTTGCGGTAGCATGAAGGCTGGCAGGGAGTTGAAAGAGCCAAAGTGTTTCTTCTATCCGACTGCATAGAAATACTCTATGTGGCCACATAGAAAAAATGGGTCAAATTATTTCCTTTTCTGTGATTTTTCATATATTGCTAGATTTTATTTTTATTTCACATCTTTGTAATCTTGGATGAATAACGCATGGATTTACTAGATTTATTTAAGGTTTTACATCTAGTATAAATATAGGAATTCTTTTTCATTGTATTCTTACATTAGAAGACATTATTATTATTATTCAATAAAATTCTGAGAGTTTTTGAGATGCTATTGTGCTTTTCTTTTCCTCGTCTTAATTGAACAACTTGAACTTATTAAGAATTTACAATTTTTGTGGTGTTCAACCAATCGAGTGTGAATCTCTGAACGTATAATCAAGGGGTCCTTCAAGCATCGATCTTGTTGGATTTTTTGGTTAACTTATTTCTTAGGTTCAAACTCTAAACCTTTAATTAGGCTTTTCTGGATTTTGTAACAATCTCGTTGTGGGTTTCGCAGTCAACACTACTACGTGGTTCGCATCAGTTGGTATCAATTCTTGATAAGTTCAAGTTAGAGTGTGAATCTCTAAACGTGTAATCAAGGGGTCCTTCTAGCATCGATCTTGCTGATTTTCTTGGTTTACTTATTTCATTGGTTCAAACTCTAAACCTTTAATTAGGTTTTCTAGGTTTTGTAATAATTTCGTTGTGGGTTTCGTAGTCAATGCTGCTACGTTGTGGGTTTCGTAGTCAAGGGGTCCCATCTCTTGTTTCACTCGCTTTGCCCTCGATCGTGTCATCGACCCGCCTTCGATTATAAACAAGTCTTGTTCCAAACTGACCTTCGTCAGACTCGACTCTTGGATGACATCAAACAACCTAAGGCAAAATGGTCCAATACCAAAATATTGCCCAAAATTGAAAACGAGCACCTCCACAAGGCCTACTATCACCAGGAACAAACTATCTTCAGATGTCATCATTGAAAGTCATCCCATGCATCTATACATGATGCTCATGTGTTGTCAGTCAATCCACGAGGCATATACCCTCCATATAGGGTGCACCTCGATGTCAGCATTGTAAATTTATTTAAACACACATAACAGAATTTAAACACAATTTTAATTTTTACCAAGGATCTGCTTTGTGATTAAATAGAATCTGTGATAGAAATTATACCTTTATTGAATTTTGCAAGCTCCTTTATTTTTTTGAACTCCAACAATCAAGATCTGCAATCGCAGCTATTCAATTGTCTAGCTTCCAATTGAAATCCATACAGGGAACAAGATTGAGAGAGTTAGGGTTTTAACTTTTCATGTGCAAGCAAGAATAAGATTTTTTTATTTTTATTTATTTTACATTTTTCAAGCCCTAGCAGTTTATTTATATTAGCTCAAATGGGCTTAGCCCGTCTCATATCTTAATATGATCAAATATTTAATTAATCCAATTAATTAAATTGGGCCTATTAATAAGCAACTCAATTAATTAATTATCCAAAACTTATTAATTAGTTAATTAGTGAATCTCATTCTTCTAGTTCTTCTTTTGTGTACGACCCATTACATTATTATTTTTATCTAATCAAAATTGATAAATTAAAATATTGTCTTTTAATTTGTCACCAATTCACATTCGTCGTCCCAAATTGACATCTAGCAATGTGTCAGGGCAATACATGTGACGGAAAATATCATATGGTATGACAAAACCACCGTGAAACTATAATCATTTCATTAATATGATCCGATCAATTACGAGATATGGATATATGTCAATCTCAATTGTCGATCATATCTTTTATCCCACTATTAAATCAATGTAAGTAAAAAACTCCTCTTCGAATTATGAACACATGTTGGTCAAGGATTTTGTTATCAACTTGACTAAATAAAATGTATATCATAACTCTTACTATCTAAGAGTGACCAATTCATATGATTCTTGATATACCCAAGCGATGTCATATTAGCAGTCGTTAGTAGAGCAACATCCAACATCACCAAAACATGACTATCCTCATATAACGCACTATGATGACCTTAAGTCACAGGACCAATTCCACTATCGAACATTAGAGATTAACTGATATTCAGATAGTTATCGATATGGAATCTCCCAGCGGGTTTTCAATGTTTTGTTCTATAAAAAAATATTCACATGTTCATTTAAGTGTCACCACACTTTAACTTGTGAGATCAGCTGCTCACTTCACAAGTAAGAAATACCACAGATAATAGTCTATCCATAATAACAATATCCATATCTCGTTATTACTAATGACTACAGATGATTTAAGATTAAATCATATTTAATTTGTATCTCACAAACACAACTCTTTGTGATTAACAAACTATTAAGATTTGAATCTACGAAATCTATTATTTAATTTAATTGAATATTAATTAATAATGGATCTGCCATAAAATTGCATCAATTATTATTTATTAAAAGTGCTTATGTCCAAAGTTGATTGGACTTATGGCATAACACTTACAAACTTCACTTGCACTAGATCTAATCACGTATGTATCTAATATCATAAGAGTTTACATGATGATCACGTTCATACTGTAATAACTCTTTTTCAATGGATGTAACACCCCAAATTTTCATAAACTTTGAGGTGTCTAAAAAAAACTCACTTTTGTTTGTTTTAAATATGGAACGATAAAAATAGAGTTCTTTAAAAATAAACTGCGCTGAAGTATCTATAAATTTAAACTAAAGATGGAAACTTGTATCTTAAAAAAATATAAACATAGTCAAGTAACTAATTAAATAACATGTCTTTGACTAAATTAAACTAACTAATGAATTTAATGACAATCAAAAACTTTTTTTTTAATACTTCTCCCTTTCGAATCCTTTTGGCAGACTGCATCGCCATCCACCAGAGTTTCAATTGACCTAAACTAACTTGAAAAATTATTGTAAGAGTGAATATTTAAAAATATCCATTAAGATACAATTTCCATACACGATTATATATAACAAATAAATAAACACATCATACTACTTCCTTCTTTTGGAGTATATTGGTGAACTAGCGACACACCTATCTTAGGTCCTCTTCAATTCCCGAAGGATTTCATATCTCTTCCTAAAGAACCCGAAGGTCCACTGACAATTCATGCATATTTAATTAAATATATAAAAGCATAAGGAAACGAACCACTTGCATATAAGTATCTTACCTCATTATTGAAATGTTGGGAAGAATAAAATCTTGCATGTAAAAATTCTTTTCTATTTTTCTATTCTTTTTCATCTCCTCTCTCTCTTTATTATTATTATTTTTTTTTTTTGTGGTGAAATAATGAGAATTCTTGCAACTTCTTTAAACTTCCATATTTTAGACCTAACTAATCCAAATAAATATTTTCTTGAGTTCATAATGCATTATTTAATACAAACTATAAAAAGAGTCAAATACTAAATCTCGCTCTATCAAAATCTAATTACTTGGACTAGATAAAATTAAAATTAACACTATTTGATTTAGCTCCTCAACTTTCAAGATATCAAAATATAGCATATAGAATAAATAAATTTTATTCTATAAAATTTTCGGGGCGTTACAATTATCAACTATGGGAATTTGTTCCTTCTTTATGTCATTTCTTTATATTCTCTCTCTAATGAGATGATACCACCTTTACACATGATTGGATCATTGATGAGACTTTAGTTCCTTTGCTCGGTTCAATCCATATAAGAATTGAATATGCTTGCATACCTTTTAAGTATATTTGGATTCAAAACTTTCGAGTTGTGTCATGTGCACTTCGTCTTGCAAGTTCCTGTTAAGAATGTAGTTTTGACATCTTTTTGCTATAACTCATAGTCATGGTATGTAGATATTGTAAGCAAAATTCGAATGAATTTTAGCATAGCTATATGCTAGAAGATTTCTTCAAAGCCAACTCATTGTCTTTGTTTGTAACCTTTTGCTATTGGCCTCGCCTTGTATGTATAGATGTTTCCATCCATGTTGACCTCTTTGTGTAAACCCATTTACAACCTATGAGCTCTATCCTATCAGGTTAGTTGATCAAGGTCTAAACCTTGATCGAATACATAGAGTTCATCTCGGATTCCATGGCCTCTTGTTATCTCTTTGAGTCAACACTTGACTTTGTTTTGTGCAATTAGTACGTACTTTATCCTTGATTAGTAATGCCAGATTAATAATCATGGATTCGTATTTTCTTAAAGGTCAAATGATCCTACCGAATTTACACAAAGCTGACATGTCCTTATGAGTTTCTACTTCTTGATCAAGAGTATGTCCCTCGTCAAGTGTGGGATCAAACCCACGTTTATATACTTGATGAACTATATTTGTGTACTCTTAAATTCTTTCAAGTTCTATATCGCTCTCACAATCCTTTCCTAGATGAGCTTTTTTCTAGGAGTATGGAATGTTGTGAGACAAAGACTTTCTTCTCAATGGGTTATAGAATGGATATTCAAATATCCATTTTGGATATCCCACTAATATGTATTTATTGGATATACACTCAAACTTATCAGATTCAGTACGCTTCAAATAAGCGTCAGAGCCCCAAATTTTCATATGAGATAAATTGGGATTGCTACCTTTTTTCATAGCTCGTATGGAGTTTTTTAACCGACTTAGATAGGACATGATTTAGTGTGTAGCACGCTGTGATTAGTGCATTATCCTAAAACAATTTTTGGAGATTTGCACAGCTTGTTATTAACCGCACTATATCTTTTATTTTATGATTCCTCCTTTTAGATACACTTTTATGTTGCAATGTATGTGGAGTAATTCGCTACAAGAGAATCTCATTCTCTTCTAGATAAAATTTTATCTTTAAAATATCTCCACCACAACCGGATCTTAGTGTGAAAATGTATTTACCTAATTGTTTCTCTACTTCTAACTTGAATCTCTTGAATCTTTCAAGAGTTTTATGCTTGAGCTTTATCAAGTATACATGACAATTTTTGAAATAGTCATCAATAAATGTGATGAAAAAAGAGAAACCTCATTCTACATTAATTAACATAGGTCCATATACATCACTATGTATTAAGCTAGTAATTATGCAGACCTTTTTTTTCAAGTAAAAAGAGATATGATCATTGTACCTAACAGGCATGATTCGCATTTATCAAATGATTAAAAATCAGTTGACTCCAAATATACATCTCTATGTAATTTTGGAATTGCATTTTCATTTATGTGACTAAGTCTGCAATACCAGGTATAGGTGATATTTAGATTATCATTTTTATGCCTTTCAATCTCTATACTTGTTGTAGAATACTCAGTGTTTAATATATATGTCATTTTATAATTTACCATAACCATCAGGATCTTATCAAGATAAAAAAAATAAAAATGGAACAACAATTGTTCTAACATTAAAATAATTCAGGTCCAAATATGAAATCCAAATAATGTTCTGGTAATGGTGGGTACAAAATAACGTTATTCTAATTCCAATACTAAGCCTAAATGAAATAGCAAGAAGAATGCTCCTACAAGTAATGTAACAACCTTTGCTCATCTTCAACGTACGGGTCAACTTTCTCCATTTCGTAGTGGTCTACTTCAATTTAATTTCTTCATACTTGTATAAATATAAGATTCACAATTGGTATCTAATACCTAGGAAGTTAAGTAGACATAAGCCTTGTAATCTTTTTTCCAACGACATTTCATTCTATAATGATAATAAGGGTCATTAGATTTTGTGGTGTCCTTCTTCACTTTGAACATCTTACCCATCTAGGATGCTTTCCAAAAGCCCATTTAGACTTCCTCTTAGTACCCTTAGAGGAATCAATGGCTTGCCCACATAAGCATGTTCAACAACTCAATGAGTGTGTACTCAACTTTATTCATATTAAAATTCATAATTAGCTTTGAAAGCATTTTTGCAGAGATTCCAGAACTAAGCCAGTACTTAGTTCATGGTTCATAATTGAACCCAACTGAGACAACTTTTCAATGTCAATCATCTTCAGCATATGAACACTGACTAAAGATTCAGCTATCATTTTATACCGATATAATTGCTTGGAAGTGTCATATCCTTCCACAAATGATTATTATCATACAACTCTTTGAAATGAAAAATTATGCATTGATATTTATACTCTCATGTTGCTTTTGTAACTCAGGTGACAAAGTTGCAAACATCACACATGTGCATTACTATCATCATCACAATGTTATTATAGCAGTTACCTCTTCTTTAGTCGAGTCGTCAATAAGTGTCTCTGACAAAGGTTACTTAAGGACATAACCAATTTTCTCATGTCTAAGAACAATTTTCAGATTGGGATGCCAATGAAGAAAAATTAGTTTGGCTGTTGGCATCCAATGTGCCTCTTAAATACATATGATTACTCATGATTCAATAAATACAAATGATGAAAAGTAAAAGGATAATATATAAAATACATCAATTAATTTAACATTGTCTTTTATCAAATTAATTATGCTCTCACTATTTAACTCAAATTTAAGGAATCCATACTTGACTCCTACTGGGTTGGGATCTCGTTCATAAGATTAAGACCTTGAGTGTATTCAACAAACCTTAATAAAACATTTGTGTAGATACTACTATCAATTGTCTCACATACAACTCTCAGATCATTAAACTGACAAATCTTTGTATTTACACATCATATGTGTTGGCTTAAATGCCTATAAAATCCATCCACTTGAGTGTACTAAACAAAAGATAAATTTTAGTTAAGTAAAACCCATCATTCAAAAATATCAAATATTTCATAGTGTCAAACACGTTCCCAATAGATTAGTCTTGAGTGTACTCAACAAGTTGAGATCGATTGAGGACTCTATTTTTCACTACAATGATGGAAGGCGAATAAAAATATGACTTAATATTTTAACGAGGGTTTTGCATGCAAATGTCTTGTCGTAATAATTATACATATTGTATTATACATCTAGCGTGCAAATAAACACACACGTGCACGCGCGCGCGCGCACACACACACACACATATATGGATGATTATGGATTGTTACTATCTAATCTTCCCGAGCCATGAGGAAGACAAATTGGTCGGTTCCTAGAGGGTATTGCATTAACTCATACAATGCTCTATCTCTATGGTCTCCTCCACTTCATGTATCGCTCCAACTTGTATCTTATACTAGTTGGCACACAAGCTTAAATAATTGGACGTGAGGGCCCATAGTAAATAAGAGCTCGTAAGCCCATAAAACAACAAGAATAAAACAAACCGTTCAATACATCCATGTGATCGAGTCCATAATCATCCACTAATAAAACATTCATAGTATGAATTCTATATAATATGTGATATCACATAAATGTATATTTCAAGTTTCTAGCAATTAAAGTCACCTAAACTAATTTAGACAAATGGATTGGAACAAATGAATAATTAATTAATCAAATTTATCAAGTAATCTAATTAGTAAGTTTATTTAATCAAATGAATAATTAATTAATCAAACATGTTTTATAAAAATAAAAAAATTGAAAATTCCATAAACTGTTGTAGCAACAGCCACCACCGTAAACATGTTTTATTTATTTTTATTTTTATTATTATTTTTTTTAATAAAACATGCTTTAATTTAAATAAAAATTCACGTGTACTTCTTTTGTTTGACTTGGCATCCACATCAGCCAGCCACGTGAGTATTTAGTTAGTTTTTGGATGGACCGCTAGCTGAGTGACTAATGAGATTACAAAATGCAAAGTTCAGTGATGAGTGAGACGATTTTGAAAGTTCAGTGACCTTTGGTGGACTTTTTGCAAAGTTCAGTGATAAGTTAGACAATTTTGAAAGTTCAGTGACCTTTTGCGGACCTGGTGCAAAGTTTAGTGACCATTTGGGCTATTCACTCGTATCTAAATCATTCAAAACTCAAGCACATGTCTCGACATCAAATTTGCAAAAACTAGAAAGTAAAAATCACATCACGGAGTTCATTGATCTCCTAGTACATGAAAACCTAGCCTAACATAGAAAAAAGAACAAAATACATAAGAGCTGTAAGAAACGGTATTATCGGTGTATTAATTGGCGTGTAATTTCCTTGATCTTCGTGTTTCTCCTCGTGATTATGGTGTAAAATCCTCTCCAATATGAGTTCTTCTCCTTCCTCAGACGTTCTCCCCTTTAATTTGACAATTTTAGGGTTTATATATCACATCCCGACAAAGTTATACTAGAGTTTTAACGAAAATAGGAAACTATAGAATTCGGTCCCGAAAAGACTAATGCGACTGCATAGTTGAATCATTTTGGACCCTTGAACTCCCTGAAGGGGTAGATGGGGCCACGTGAGATTTCTACTATGCAGTTGCATAGTATGAAAATTTCCCGATTGTACCACTTTAGTCCCCAAACTTGATTTACTCCAATTTTTTTACCTCTTTTCCTCGTTTTTCTCGTTCCACCAATCCATGCTAGCATCCAATTGGTGTTTAGCTCATTCAAGTCATCGATTCCTTCTTCAGGTCATCTTTTGGATAATTGCACTTTGATCCCTAAACTTTTATTTTTCTTCATTTTGGTCATTTTTCTTGTTTTTCTTCCTTTGATCATCCCATATTATCCTTGAGTTGATACTCAACTTTTTTCTGTTCTTGATTCGCCTTTTGATTCAACTTTTGATTATTTACACTTTAGTCCCTGAACTTTCATTTTTTTTTCATTTTGGCCCATTTCACATCTTTTCTCTTGAATTCCATTACATCCATCAATATAGTCCTATAAAGCAAGATTTAATAGGATTAAGCCATATTCCACTATATTTATCAAGAAATAGTCATGTTTTGTTGTTCGAATAAATGTGTAAAAACACACTTATCATAGAGCCAATCAATTGTGATGTTGATATAATTAATTCAAACCCTTTTAACATCTATTGCCCAGATTTATTGGGTATCAAAATCCAACAAAAACTCTAGAAAATTTCTTATTAGATATTCTCATTACTTGTAATATTATTTTTTTTTATAATATTCTACTGCCATCTCGACAATCAGAGTAGACCACCTTTGCTCACTAATGAAGTGTTCCTGTTTTACTTGACAATCAGAGTACAATACCTTAGCTCGCTAATGGAGTATGGAGTGTTTCTTTGTAGGAGATTGGCAATTGAGAAAGGAGGTGTCCATCTTCTGTAGTCAACTTAAGCTCTTCAGTTCATGTTTTTTTTTTAAAAAAAAAAAAAGGGCATCGTATGGGAAATGCTTTTGAGGCCACCTTCGCAAACTAATGGTGATTGATTTTGTAGCCATTTTTTAAATGGAATGCTTTATGTAAGGAATAGGCCATTTAAAACTAAAAAGAACATATCAATTTGAAGAACACCACCCACAGAACTGATAGCTTTGCGTGAAACAATATGTCTTCACCTTTTTTGATTCCTTGTCGACAATTGCATTTCCTCATCTCTTGATCTGTAACTAACTTTTGGCCTGACTTTCATTGTCTAAAAACATAAGATTTTTGTATGACAAAAGTTTTCTTGAAGTTGTAAAAAGAATCTATATGCTACCAAATAAGTGTATAGAACCAACTAAAGAAACAAAATTATGGAACTTTCTGATTATTGTGTTTTCACTTTCTTCAGTTAATTAATTTAGATTGAACTTGTGTAAGAGTTCAGAGAAGTGAAACTGATTAGAACAAGAAGTGATAAGTTACATGGTAAATTATTTTTTCAGTGCAGTAAATATTGGAGCTAGTTGCGCATAGGCACCATATAAAATTAGATGAATTTATCATCCTAATATTTTTCTTAGTTATATGGTTTAAATTTTTTCATCTAGGAACAATCGTGCATACTATCCTTGGACAGGTTGATTTCACCATTACCATGATCCCCAAAGTCCTCTTCAAGACTTGAATTGATCCTTTTTGGTCCATTAGATAAATTCGTTTGGTACATCCATTTTCAAGTTGAGGGAGAGTATTTTGAATCAAAGCACAGTTTCTCATAAAAAGATGCTTCCTATGACCATTTTTTTCTTTGGTTCTTCGTAAATAATAGCAATTACTTCTCTCTAAGTTAGGTATATACTTGTATTTTGTTAGGTCCTAATTGTATTTGGCTATATTCCAATGTCCAAAATCATAGTTACTAATTCTTGGTGTTGATTTTACTTTTAAGCTTTTGATCTGATTGAAACTTGAGTTTCAAATTGATTTGGTACTTAATCATCTAGAAATAATAAATAAGTGACTTATTTCTTTTTATTGAATTCTGCATTATGCACCTCTAGGTCTAATTGGTCTAAATGTCACATTCGATTATAAATCTTTCAATTGGTATCAGAGCTCAATTGTTTTCCATGACCCAATTTTGTCTATATGAGCCAATCACTTTCCATTCCTCCTTGTGACAGTAATAATTATACTTACTAGAAGGTTAGAATGAGAGAATTTTTAAAATCAATGGATGAATGAGTTTGGGTTAGTGTAGAAAAGGGTTAAACAGTCCCATATATGTCAGTTGCAGGTGTTGTTCTACCAACAGATATCTCTACTTGGACTAAAGTTAAATTAGATAATTGTAATTGGAAAAGTAGAGGTATCCATGCCACCTTTACGACTATTTCCTCCAAGAAATTTAAATGGGTATCCATGCGTGAGACCACTAAGAAAGCTTGGGATATTTTAGAAACCCCGCATGAAGGAACAAAAATTGTTAAAGAAACATTAAATTGTAGACCACTAAGTTTGAAGAAATTATGATGAAAAACGAAGAGTCTTTTGATGAATTCTGTGCTATACTACACGATGTAGTGAATTCTAGTTTCAACCTAGATGAGCAAATCCCGGGGCTAAGATTGTGAGAAGTAATGACATTCATACCTAAAAGATTTAGACCTAAGGTTACTACTATTAAAGAAAGCAAGGACCTAGATACAAGTATGACTGAAGGATCTCTCAAAACATATCATCTTAGCCTACCCCCAGTATAGGAAAACAAGTCTTTAGCCCTAAAAACAGTTAAGGAAAAGAGTAGTGATAAGTCTGATAATGACACTATAAAGGATACGAAATTTGCCTAGATAGAAAATTTAAGAATTTTTTTAGGAAAAGTAAGAGATAAGGTGATTCTAGTAAATCTAGGAAAGATAAAAGAAGGAACAGTGACGCTATAGATGCCTAAGAGAGTTCCGTGGGGTATCATGAATGCTAAGGTTTTGATCATTATAAATTTGGGTGTTCAAATTATAAAAAAACCTGGGAAAGTCTATGGATACTACTCTCTCTTACAAAGAGTCTAGCTCCGATAATCAAAGTGAGTACGACAATTCTATTAAGAGAGGAAATTATGTGTTGACGAGAGTAAGACGTGAGACATAGAGTAATCTAGATAAAGAATCAGGAGATGATTGGGATATAAAAAAATGCCTATGACCAGGTGTATGTAGAGAGCCTTAAATTGAAGAAGGTTAATAGCTTTGCCTTTAGGAAATTACATGAACTAGAGTTAGAAAAAGAGAGCTTAGAATGAAACTCAACGATTCGACTAATAGATTGAATGATTTAGAGTTGAAAAAGAGTCCTGAGAAATTAAGGTTAAGACTCTTACTAGTGATCTCGAAAAATCTAGTACCCAACTTCAATCTTTTCCTAGTTGTTCTAAGAAGTTTGATAATATGTTAGGTTTGAATAAACCAACTTGGAATAGAAGAGGTTTAGGCTTTAATGAAACAAATTCTCATATTGCTTCCTTTTCTAAAAACAAGAATGTACCTACCTCTGTTAAGTCTAAGAATATAGTAGCTCTAGGACAAAGATCTTGTGTAAAACATAGGTTTCCTCAACTTAAGATTCAAAACTTAAGACCTAAAAGTACTCCTAGATTTATTCGCACTTGTCACTATTGTGGTGAATTAGGTTACATCAGCCTTCGTGTTGTAAGCCCTTGATTAAGAACAATAAACAAGATCTAAGTATTCTGTAGTTTCTTGACTAATCAAATGAGTCATTTAACTAAATTGATGACTCAATTGACTAAAATTACATCTTCTTCTAAGAATATTTAGATAAAAAAAGAGTGAACTCTCTAGTCAGATTGATATTGTTAACTATGACAATGTTTGTGTTTCTCTAAAGGGTTCTTGCACTTGTGTCTCTCATTGAGTAGGAATTAGGTGCATATATCTACATTGTTAATGGAATCTATATATTCATTCATGCAATCTATTTTTTTATCTCATTTTTTTTAATTTTTGCATTATCCTTTTAATAATGAAAAAGAAAAATTAGGAAATATGAAAATGGAACCAAAAAAAAAGGAAAATTAAAAGGACTTTTGATGCTATAACACTTTTTAGTGATATTGTTGGACATGTTATTTTGTGATCAAGCGCTAGTAAAATTAATGAACTCTGAATAAAGTTCACATTAACTTTGTGTATAATGTACGTGGAGTAATTGGCATTGGTTATTTTGTGTATCATATGCATTGCATACATTAAGCCCTTGTAAGTGACACAATGTGTGAGATTTGATATGACAGTCATAAATGTGGTGAGTTGACTTTAAATATGAAATGACTTTTAACTTATTGACCTATGCTCTAATATACTCCCCTAAAAGAAAAAGACTACCGATCTTTGAAATATTTGAATTAATAGAAAAATTATGAGATATCTTATACTTTTATTCTTAACTTTTGTGACCTGAGTAATCAAAGTTGCTGGTATCTTAAAACCTGATGCCCTACATCATATGATTTAGGAGTCACCGACTTAAAGTTCCTTACATAGGTCATTTGGTAAATTTCATCAAGAAAAATCTGCACATAAGATAGAGAAATATATAAATACGCACTCATGGATAGGAGGGTTATACAATGAAAAATTAAATATTAGCATTTTTATTAAAAGGTACAAGTAGGACTGGGTTTAACTTTCATAATTTGAGGAAAATATTCAATCACTAGTGATTTCTTTGCATGTCATTTCTTACAAATTTAAAGTCATGAGTTTTGCTTATAGGAGATTAGTGGCACATTTCACATATGGATTGCATATACAATTTACAGCATATGGGTTTTTGTTGAAAAAATGTGTATCATATTTTTACATATTAATTTATTGGCTTATTTAATGTATGGATTGATTTTTGAATGTATATATAACTGCTAAAGATGTTAGACAGGTACGGGTCCGGATGGCGATCAGTCATGACTGACTGAGATAGTAAGAAGATCAGTTCAAAATATTTAAGCTGTAAATTTTATTGTTTGTCCTTATATAATAGGATCTTATACATCTACGGCTTGTGCAGAATACATTTTATACCATTTTAAATATTTTTAAATTTGTTTAGAAAGAAAATATGAGGATTTGTTAAATAAAAGTTATCTTCTATTATAGTAGACTTCTAACAAATTTAGGATATCTTTTGACCTACCTTTCATAATAAGATAGGACTTCTAATAATCTAAGATATTTTATATGATAAGATTATACTTTTATGATAATTGCATATCTTTAATGTTAAGTTTGTTACCATGTTATTGCACATTATCAAATAAGATTTTTATTTCAATCTTTGATAATTATTTTGCTTATAAATAAGATAATTAATCAAGAAAGGGAGGAAGCTTTGAATTCCTTGATGAATTCCAAAGCCAACCATCTTCTTCAACTGTACGTGAAGAAAACAAACAAGGGCGTTAGTGTACAATACTATTCACTGATCAATTTACTAGGCTTGAGTTAAGAATTGTTAGGACTCAATTGTACAATGTTATAAAAGTCAGAGACTTAAGGTACAATTTAGCAAAGCTAGATGATAGGGACTAAGGTTTGAGTGTTTGGTTCAAATCAAGGTCGCGACGTCGAAAGTTCGCTAGCTGCTCACCCTGCCATCGCTCGAGCGAGAGAAAGCAGAATGGTCATCCCTCGCTCGTCGCTTGATGTTTGCTCAAGCGAAGTGGTGTCGCTCGTTGTTCGCTCGAGCGACGGTGTTATATGAAAAATTGTATTTTCAATTTCTGAAAAGTTTGACACGGCCTAGGACTCCTAATTGCCCCCAACTATAAATACAAAGGCCGTGAACGTGAAAGAGAGATTGCCATATTGTGCTTTACATAGATATCATCTTCAATATTCTCTCAAGTGATCGAAGGCAGAACTGAACATGGAATTCATCCATAAACACCTTGTGATCCGGGTAATCCACTGTTGTGGAAAACATCACTAATTGTAAAGACAAAAAACCTAGACTTCTTCATCTGTTGAGGAAGGGACTCTCTCATTGGGAGATTGAAAGATGTGGACGACAAGCGCAGAGACTGGACAAGAACAAGAGGTTCTTGGAATTTCACTTGGTGATACAATCAGTTAGAGACCAGGAGGCTGTATTGGACAGCAGATTGGGCTACAAGAGGTAGATCAGGAAGCTAGCAGGAGACTAGTAATATCTACGGCAGTAGATCGTGAGACTGGAATAGTGAGTCTGACTTGGTACAGAGTTTGGCATAACTTGTACTGGCTAGATTGGTATAGTGGAAACTACTAGCTTGGTCCCAGAGTTTTACCCACATTGGGGGTTCTCCGTCATCAAACAACTATGTTATTTATATTTCTACAATTTACTTATTTCCGGTAATTCAACGTAGGATAGTAAAGCATGTAAATTGACTTGGACACAATAATAATTGTAACTTGTTGCATTTATTAATTAATTTATAAAATTCCGCATAAACACCTATTCACCCTCTCTCTAGGTGTTATTTGGGTCAAACTACGTTATTTCAATTTTATTACGAAGATCAATTATTTTCTCATTGACAATCTTATCCCTCATCAGCTCTACCAACTCATCATAGGTGGTAAGATTTTTGTTGCGAACATCCCTCCAAAAAAGGGTGTTTAAATTAAGGCCTCCTTTTAGGGCAAAAAAAAAGCTTCTACATCCGTGTTCTTCTCGCAATAGATCATCTAATCAATGAAACAAGCTAGATATGTAATAACATCTATCCTTTTACCCATCACGACTTTCTATCATGTCGCCAGAATTCAAACACAAGTTATAACGACCCGAACCTTATGTTTAAGTTGTTATATCATATGCATTGTCACTTTTGGAGAGCCTATGCCTTTTTACCCCCTCACAATTTTCTATCACATTCCCTAGGATTGAACCCAAGATCATTGCCTTATGATAAACTTAAGTTGAATATCAAGGAACATGACAAATAGTCATTAGGTGATAAGAAGGCAAATGTCCTCCCAAAGCGAGCAGTATGTACAATATAAAAGCTTGGGCACGAGGGAGTTAGTTGGATCCCTCCAGATCTATGAATTGACCTTAGACAATCCAGCTAAGGAAAAATAGCCTTAAAAACCGCTAGGAATATCCGGATGAAATCTTCTGATTCTAATTCATCCAATGACGAAGAGATGGCCTACCTAATTAAAAAAAATCCAAAAAATGTTTAGGAATAAGAAGAAGCCTCAAGAGAGACAATGAGGTGGCCCGAGTGAATCTAGGAAGAAATCTAAATCCGTGAGATGCCATAACTGTTGCAGTTTCGGTCATGTGAGGAAAGAGTGCCCTAGTGCTAAGAGATTTGAAGAGAAGGCTATGAATACTACTCTCACTGATGATGAGTCTAGCTCGAAAAATCAGAGTGAGAAATCTACCGGTAAGGAGAGTGGAAAATATGTGGTCTTCGTTGCTAGGGGTAAAAGTGGATCCGATCAGGGGAGTGACACGACAGAGGACTTAGATAGTAGTGAAGATTTTGGTGATGAGTATAAGTGTGGAAGATCTAGAAACAGCCTATGATAGGATGTATGAGGAAAGCCTCAAGATCTTAGCCACTAACCAGGCAAGAAGCAAGAAAGTGAAAGAGCTTAAGATAGAGGAGGAACATTTAGAGGCCCGTGTTAGTAATCTCACCAGTAAGAATGAGATGTCCTCTAGGAGAGTAAGTAAGCTGACCATTGTGAATGAGACCTTAGCTATTCAGGTTAAACACCTTGAGAGTGAGCTAGAGTTGTCTAGGTCTCAACTACTTGCCTTTTCTAGCAGTTCTGAAAGGCTAGATAATATTTTAGGAATAGGCAAGCAGGCTGGTGATAAAGGAGGTCTAGGTTTTGATCTGAAGGTTGCTAGTACATCACAGACCACCTTTGTTCGTGATACTGACCAGCCAAACATTGTGACTAACCCATACCAAATGTTGTGAGAACTTCAGGACGTAGGTCTACTAGACGTCATAGGACTCGTCGGCCTAGGAATAGAAATCAGCGTAAACATATCACAGGTCCTAGGTTTATCCCTACATGTTTTCACTGTGGAGAGTTAGGTTACATCCGTCCTAAGTGTCATCACTACTTGAACAATAGAAAAAACTTGACCTTCAAAAAGAACAAAAAGCAAGTGTCTGTTGGTCAAATTGGATTCCTTACTGATCAAGTGAATCGTTTAACTCAATTGGTGACACAGTTGTTTGGAAACAATCCTCGCTCTAGACAGGTTTGGGTAAAGAAAAGCGATATCCCAAATTTGGTTAGAGATCGTGGTGATCTTAAAGGAAAGAGCACTTATATACCTACTTGATTAGATATTTTTGATGCATGCTTGGCTCTAAATTGACATATAGTTGTTGCATGCATCACATGTATATTATTTATTCTTGTTTTGTTGTTTTACATGCATGTGCATTTTCACCAACGGGTTTTGACGTATGCATGTTTATTTTTGTCTTTGTGTGCTTGACTTTATTTTATTTTGTGTACGAAGCATTCATTTTAGGAAAAATGAAAAACACAAAAACATTGAAAAATTGAAAAACACAAAAATAGTTGGTTATGAAAATTTCTACAGCATGACATATGACTTAAAGCTTGCACGTTGTATCATGTAGGAGCTAAAATTGATAAACTGTAGAATAATTTTCATTGCTTGGTTAGGTCTAGTTGGATTAATATGTATAAGTGTCTTCATGTACCATGAGCATTGCACACACTATGAATTTGTTAGTGGGACGCTACCGCGTGTGTAAGATTTGGGATGGCTGTCACATGTTGATGGGGTGACTTTGAATATGAATTGACCAATTTCTGTAGACCTTAACCCAAAAATTTCCCCCAATTTTAAATGCTCATATCTTAATGATCTTCTCCGGGGCCTATTTGACTCGAGCAATTAAGCATGCGGAGTCTTTTAAAACCTGGTGCCTATGGTCAACTGACTTGGGTTAATCGGCCTAATAGTCGCCTAATGGAGAAGAACCTGCACTTAAAATGAAAAATTAATGAGCTGGAGAAATGAGAAAAAAATGAAAAAAATGATGAGTTGAAATACTTTGAAAAATTGAAAAACAAATAAGCTCATAGTAAGGGGGAGATAAGTAAAAATAATAAGTATAGGTCCTACTACGCGTTACATGGTTAGACTCTCATTGGTAGGAGAACATACTTATTAGCAATGATTGGCATGTCTCTTCTCACAAAATTAAGGTTTGGAGTCCTGCTTGCATTGGATTAGTGACACTTTACACACATGAGTCACTTATATTATTACTCCATTCTAGACTGAACTAAGTATGTGGAGAGTTATACTACTTGTTGATTTGGCATTTTGCTTGAGTTAAGAATTGTTAGGTCTAAAGGTATAATTGGCAATTCTGTGGACAAAAGGACTAAATTATAAATTTGTAAAAGTCAGGGACTCAGAGTGCAATTTAGCAAAGCTAGATAGTAGGGACTTGGGTTTGAGTGTTTGGTTCAAATCAAGGTCGCGGCGCCGGAAGTTCGCTAGGTGTTCGCCTTGCCACCGCTCGAGCAAGAGAAAGCAGAATGATCGTTGCTCGCTCGCCGCTCGATGTTCTATTGAGCGAAGTGGCGTCGCTCACTGTTAAGGGTGTCAATGGGCCGAGCAAAGCCGGCTCGGCCTATGAAAGTACGAGCTCGCGAGCAGACGTCGTTTTTCCTTTTTTTTTTTTAAACACATAGGTAAATTGGAAAATAAAAAAGTAATTTTAATTTTTAAATCGTGAATTATATATAAAAAACTAGGTAAAAAATTTAAACCCTCCTCCTTTATCCAAGTTTGGGACTAGCTACTTAAATTTAGAGTATGCGGAGTTAAAATTTGTGTTATTTGTTTGTTTGTTCGCGTATAATTTTTTAAAGAAAATTTAAAACAGTATTAAAAATTACTTTTTCAAGCAACGCTGCGCGTCCCCTTGCATATAATTTTCAAAGTAAATCCCTTCTAAAAATTGAAAGGGTAATCGAATGATTGCCCTTTCAATTGTCAGAAGTCTTTCACTTCGAAGATTATATAGAAGTCTTTCACTTCAAAGATTATATATAATTTTCGAAGTGAAAGATTTCTGACAATTGAAAGGGCAATCATTCGATTATCCTTTCAATTTTCAGAAGGAATTTACTTCGAAAATTATATGCAAAGGTATGCACAGCATTGTTCGAGAAAAAAATTTAAAAGATAGATATATAGTAGTAAGAATATCAAGTACTAACAAAAATTTAACTAAATTGGTGGAAAGAAATTTTTTTATTTTTTTTAACTAAAAGAGAGAGAAAAATAAAAATGAAATCTTTATTTTTTTTCTTTTTAAAATAGATAAAATATAAACCCCCCTCCTTTATCCAGGCTTGGGATCGGCTACTCAAATTTTTAGTTGGAGGAGTTAAAAATTGTACACGAACCATTTTTTGTAGTGTGTACAATTTTTTGAAAAAAAAAAATAAAAGTAACAATAAGAAAAGAAAAGTTTCATCAATATAATTATATCAAATTTCACTTACTTGACGACATGCAATTTCGGCATATTTATTTTGTAGTCGAAAATGAGCGTCCTGCTAATCCTTAATGCACATTAACACTTCTAAAATATTTTCTTTTATTCGGCTCCTAAATTCGCTCAAAACTCTTTTACATGCACTAAAAGCAGACTCTGAAGCAACAGTGTTAACCGGAGGTGTCAGCAGATCTTTTGCAATCGCAGATATAACTGGCCAACGTCGTTCATACTTTTGCCAGAATTCAATTACTTCGTCTGAACTTTTTTTAGTTGTTTTACCTGTTGGCATATTTTGGTTGAAATAATCAATTAATTTAGCAGGCAATGCATTATGGCTTGAGCCCGTAGATGTTTGATGAGAATGAGATACAAATGGTGACGACATGGCAAGGGTAATAGATGAACACATTGCAGATGAATCATATCTATACGAAATTAATGCTTTGAAATAAATTAAATATTTTCGCATCTTCTTCTTCAATTTCAACGGAAGGAGTAGGTGAAGATGGTACCCAACTAAGTTTGGTACCCATTCAGTTCGCATATAATTCATATATTTCACTTAATGTTTGCACTAAATTTCTATATGTGATAGGTGTATTAAATGTTAAAGCGTTTGAAATTTGATCAATTATATATTCCGTTTCCGATTGCTAAAGGAAATAACATAGTTAAATCTTCCCAATATTTTCTAAATTTTAATTCCATAGCAATTATAATTTCACTAAAATCAGGGTCATTTCTGTATTTATGAAATGTTCTTGCAATTATATAAAGACGTTCAAGCACCATACAGCTGGTGGGATAGTAAACGCCTGATAAAATCTTAGTGGTTTCATAAAAAGATGTTAAAAATCTTTTAACTTTCAAAGCTATTTTCCAATCACGTTCAATCAACATACCCTCATCATCACTTCTAAAATGTCTATTGTTATAAAAGTCAGTTGTTAAATAATCAAAACCTTCACATGACTTTAATAACAAGTAGAGTTTCACCTAGGACCTAAGTCGCTAACAAATGTTTTAGCATTTTGCACTCCTATTTCGGCACAATAATCCTCAAATGCTTGTTTCCTATTTGGGGAGTTCTTCATCTGTTGAGGAAGTGACTCTCTCATTGGGAGATTGAGAGAGGTGGACGACAAGCACAGGAACTGGACAAGAACAAGAGGTTTCTGAAATTCCACTTGGTGATACAATCAACTAGAGACTAGGAGGCTATATTGGACAACTGATTGGGCTGCAGGAGGTAGATCGGAAAGCTAGTAGGAGACTAGCAGTATCTATAGCAGTAGATCGTGAGATTAGAATAGCGGGTCTGACTTAGTACGGAGTTTGGCATAATTTGTACTGGCTGGATTGGTATAGTGGAAACTACTGGCTTGGTCCTGGAGTTTTACCCACGTTGAAGTTTCTCCGTCATCAAATTGTGAGTTGGTGTTGTTATTGTTTTATTTACTTTATGCAAATCAATAATTCAACATAGGCTTAATTGGACGTGTATATTTAATCACCTAGACAACAATTAATTTGTGACTTGTTACAATTAATTGTATTAATTCTGCACGTAAGGTCAAACGGTAAATTGGAACGTAAACTTGGTAACGCTAAAATTTGAATTTGACATAGTAAAGCATTCCCATGAATTTCCAAGTGGTTGTAGAACGTTCCCTGAACTTTCAAGAATGATGATTCTTAATCCAAGTGGTGGTTGCAGTCGAATATAATATTGAAGTAGCAATGAAGTCAAGACCTAGAGGTTTGATTCCACTTTTACAAGTCAAAAAAGAAGAAATAAGGGAGTTGTTCTTAGATTTTTTTTATCGGTATTTGTTAATTTTACAAAATTATAAAACTAAAACTGTTGTATTTTTTTATCATTTGATATATTAGATTGTTTTACCAATGACATGGAGGCTTGTGGATATTTTCCATCGGGATTTATTATGTTATATCTAGTGTTCCGGTTTTAATATTTCAATGAATTTCTGCACTCAATTAAAAACCTGTAACATACCACATTCTACACATACCAGTTTGAACAGTTAGAAACTGTTTATGAATTATGCCTGCATAAGTACAAATAATTGTTCATATGATTTGAGCTTTCTATAATAGATGTTATATTAAAAAATCTATGAAAAATAGATATCTCAAAAAAAAATTATATATATATATATATATATATATTCATAAGTCTACATAGTTTTCCATGTGCAAAATTTTCACTCATTTCTCTCTATGTTTTTCTTGACTATATTGCTCGATTTTCCTTTGTTATTTGTAACAAAAAGGAGAGAGAGATTATTTGTTTTCAGGATAGTTGAGTAGTCTATGAGTTAGAGTGAAGAAGTTGATATATGTATATATATATTTTGTTTGGATTGAGCTTTTAATTTGTCTTAGAGATATTTGACTTAAGGGGAGTCACAAATATTTTTGATTAATTTTCAAATGGAATTTTAATATTTATAGTCAATATTGATATTAATATTCTATATTTCATTTCTAAGTTATTGATGCACGTAGATTTTTCATGTTTTGGTCTTTTGCACATGTTTTACTTGCGTTGTTTTATATCACTACAACAAAAAAGACTTTTTACAACGTACATTAAAACACCTTTATGGCGTACGGCCCCACGCCATATAAAGCAATGCCGTAATAAGTGTCAACTTTTTATGGCGTGCAATGTACGTCATTTTAGAATACCATGATTAGTTATATGATTTTTTACAGCATACAAGCCGCAAGCTGTAAATGCAGCTTTTTCCTTTTAATGACATGCATGGTGCACGTCGTAAATGCAAGTTTTTTACTTTTAACGGCGTGCACGTGCATGCCATAAAAAGTGCAAGTTTTTAGCGCACCCCGTAAATGCAAGTTTTTCCTTTTAGCACGCCATGAAAGGTTACCCTGTTAACATTTACAACATGCAAGAGCATGCCGTAAATGTTAATTTAATTTTCAAAAAACTGTTTATTTATTTGATTACCAGAACCTATAATAATTACACAAATCCAATTCCAACTCAACTAAGATGAAAATTAAAATATTTTTGAGTACAAGCTACCATGATAAACAACATTAAACTAATTAATTATTCTAAGCTTAGATGACAAAATTAACGCAAACATTTATCATATAAATAAAATATACTAACCAATGTAACAAATAGTTTCCACTCCCTCAACCAACAAACATAAGTTCAACAAATGACGAGCTTGATTGATAACTAATGGCTTCTCAACCAACAGACATAAGTTCAACCAACACAACCAGTTATTTTACAAACAAAAGAATGCTTTTCAACCACATGAAAACTTGATTGATAACTAATGGCTTCTTTCTCTAAATATCTCAAGCATGGAAAACATGGCTACGATAAGAGTCGGACTCAATGAAGAATGTCACATTGTAGAGCTTGATCTGGGTGAGACTTTAGCAATGCTCATTTGTAAGCTACCTATACCTGAAATTTCATCAGATGTCATTTATCAAGTTCCACTCAATGGTAATCAATGGCCAGTTAAAAGTGTTAAGACCCATAAAGGCAGGAATGCTAGGAGAACCTGAATTGTAATATTATTTACCTAATGAATTGTGAAATTAAAATAGAAAAGAAGTTAAGCATACCTTCGTTGGGATTACAACGAATCCACTTCAATGTACCTAATTGGCCATGCTATTGTATTTCCTAATGAATCTTCAAGAAGAAAAAGCTCACATGTAGGACGATATAAGCTGACATTATCAATCACTTCATTAACCCAAACTCTCATGATACACTAAATCACTTGGATTTGTTGATACGATTTCACCTTTTGCCACAACATCAGCTTTCCCAAACTAAGATAATAATTTGCATTTCCTATTTTGAAAGTTATTTGAACCATTCAAGCTTCTGTCTATAGGCTGTAAAATTCTTATCCAATTGTACAATTTATTATTTGGAATATAGAAATTATTTGTAATTTAGAATAACATTCACTAATTCTAGTTTTACACTTACATTATCTTCTTGTTCAGCCCTCGTACTCTTCATTTCAAACAAAGCTCTTAGTTCTTTAATTTCATCTCTCAACTGTTGTACTTGAGTTTACAAGTTATGATTGTGCACCAAAGCCCGAACCCAAGACTTCTTACTTGTCATCGATGTTCTGGACAAGTACTCTAGCAACACCATCATCTTTAAGGGATTGTTAGCTTGGAGAGGTAACCATCTCTGAACATGCTTTATTTTGTTTTGATACGATGAAGTAAATTAATGGGAAAAAAATTATAAATATAAACTTTGAATGACCGAAAATCACTAAAAGCAATATTGTTACCAATGTTTCCCCACCTGATTCATCAATAGGTTAACCATTTTTTCACGTATGTCCTCAAATATAAGCATCCTCTCTTGTTATGGAATCTGGATCTTCACTTTCAGCACACTGCATTTTACTTATTTCATATATGTGATAATGTTGTTTATAATTTTTCAAGCAAATTTAACAAATTTTTACATTTCAGCTTCTAAATAAGCAAAGCCCTTTCTACTTGTTGTATGCATTAGGGTTTGACCTGCTCTCATCGTTCTGAATCTTTCACTTTTTTTCCTACAACATCAATTAAAACTATCTAAGCATAAATTTTATTAGGAATATAGAGCAGATGCTGACACGACCCATCCCGAATCACCCTAGTGGACCCGAAACGTGATGTGCACCGATGATAAATGCTGATTAGATGTCAAATCTATCACCAAGGCTAACTATGAGTTATTTCAAAAATGCAACAAAATCAAATGCTTATGTAAAATATAATGCGGTGGGCCCAAAATATTCATTTCGTGCTTCATCAATATGAGTTATAATATTCAACATGTCGTGTGGCTCTTATTCCGAAATCATTAGGCTCTTCCACTCATAACTCTGTAAATATCATCTCATATCCACGATATAGTCATCAGCTGATATCTATACCATCATCTCATCACATCACATGTGATCCACAAAAAAATGTACCCTCTAACTAAAATCTGTAATCCGCCCCTCGGGTTAAGAACTATCGCCACAAGCCTTTGGCCCCTTTATGAATGAAAGTCGGTCTCAAAGATCTCTGATAATCAATTCTAGAACACGACTAAAGCCTCTCTGTGAACTATATGTACATGATCAAGACCAATGTCAGGTCAAGACCCTCCGTGTAGGATAGAACACGGCCAAGGCTCCTCTGTGAACTAGAAGAAGTACATAATCATGGATACTTTTCTAGCCGATCTCAATATTACATGTCTCACATACCAAACAAATCTCAATATCACATGTCTTACATAGCAAGTCGTAAATATGCCATAAATAATCTTTGATATTCCACATGTATCATAATAAAAGAGATTTTCATAATAACCATGTAATTCGAACACATAATTGCACATACTTTGACAATATACTTAATTTATAAATATTTTAAAAATATTTATATTTTTCCACTCACAGTACTACGTTTGCAAAATCAACCCGATTGATAAGCTGTTTTGATGTCAGTATCGTCGCCTAAAATACGATATAATTTTTAAATAAACAGTTAATTATTTTAAATAATTTCAATAATTAAATAGGTTATACCCAAACTTAATTATTTCACGTTTAGGCAATTTCTACACTCTCTTTAATAACTAAAACTAGTTTTTCTTTCACTTTACTCAATTTCATAGTTTATTATACTTAACCATTTCAATAAAAAATGACATCATGCATAGTAAAATTGGATTAAGTTACTATTGAATCAATAGTAGACCCTCATTCTTTTTTTTATTAGAATTTAGAAATAAAGATCAAGTTCTATACTTAACCCTTTCAATAAAATTGAATTTAGTCTAAAAATCTAATAACTATAAAATTAAATATAACTTGATAATAAATAACTTTTTACTTACCTTTCAAAAATGAGGAATTCAAGCCTAATAGTATAGACTACTTATTTTTTAGCAACATAGGCGAACTTTCCTTTTTTTTTTTTCCTTCCTTTCCTTTCCTTTCCTTTTTTTTCCCCTCTTTCTCTTTTTCTCTCTTCCTTTCTCGTTTCTCTGTTTATGTATTGAATATGAAATGGGTTTCGATTGTGTTTGCGTATATATACATTAATATAATGTATTGGATTGGATTGGGATGGATTTGGTTAAACCTCCCAACCTTTTAATTTGTTTAATTTCCTTTCCCTTTTTTTTTTTTTTTTTTTGCCTGACAATGTTGACTTTCCTTCTTTTTTTTTTTTTGGGTTTGACTTTTCTTTTAATTAATTAAAGTCTTACAAAACTCACCCTCTTAAAAGAATTTCGTCTTCAAAATTCAATCAACTAAGTACCAAAAAGTTGGAGATACTGAGAATGTATTTGATCTTCACTTTCCTATGTTGGCTCTTCTATTGTATGATTCACCCATAAGACTTTAGGTCTCACATTAGTTTTGATATATGTGGTGCATTCTTTTATGTCTTACATCTTACTCGACTTTTCCAATTTGTATTTCAAGATGCTACCATTGAGGTTCTCCAAACTGCACCTTACATCGTGATTTGAATTATTCATGAATAAATCTTTTTTTCGTAACAATGGTTATATATTAAGATTTGATAACTTTCTTTAGCAACTTTCATCTCAATAGATAAGTCCTTGAATATTCTAGTATCATATATAACCTCAAAAGGAGTTATTTGTATCTAATTCTTATACGCCAACTTTAGGAAAGATAAATAAGTATCTCGATCTCATTTAAATAGTTACCCAAAAGTTAAATAGCATAGCTTTAAACCTGTCTTCATATTATCTGGCATTTCAATAAAAGAAACTGCACAAATATAAATTATTTTTTGTAACTCCCTACAACTAAGCTTAAGGATAAATACTCAAAACTTTACTATATAAATTTATATATAATGAATTGGCTATATCATTTGAAAAGAATCGTATAACCTTTATCGATTTGTGAACAACGGTTCGAACCCCACAGTCTCCATTCTTTGTACTTGGAACCCAAAATGAAAAACATTTGAAAGTAACTCTTCCAATTCTAAATTGACAATACCGGTGAAAATTCAATTGTTCACGATTTTCTAAAATTCTATTTAACCCCAATAAAACAATTGAGATAGCTCAATATGATGTCATTTTCCTTTAAGTTATATCACCCAATAATAATATTTATACAATTTTCATTTCCACCATTTCTAATAAAATATACCTTAAAACTCTAATGATTGATGAATATTGATATTTCTCGCAATGTGATGACATAATCCCAATAAAACCGACTCCAAAACATATTTTAATCCTGCCTCTTCAACAATCTATCATATAATTCATAATTCATCATTTTACTTTAGAACACTTTCTAACCTTAATATAATCCATTATCATAAATCATTATCGTGAATCAATCACTCATCATCTTTAAATATAAGAGCAAATATTTCATCAGAATTTCCTAATAGCAAAATTTTTGACATTTCTGTACTCATATAAATTTTGTTCTTTCTTTCTATGAAGAGAAAATAATAACATTTAATTATGAAAATCTATACTCTTATTCCATAAATGGGTCGTTGATCTATCATCACTACATAATCCTTCTTGTATATCATATAAAGACCTTTAACTAAGATTATAACCCAAAGATACGGTCTCACAATTGAATAAAATTTACATTCAATGATCACCCTAAACTTCAAACTATTCAACATATCATCCATTTATTCCATAACAAATAGATCTCAATAAAAATGAAATACTTTATAAGTGAAATCCAAAAATACAATTGAAAATCACCCAAAAATTACATCATTAAAAATTCATTAAATTCATCTTAACTTCAAAATTTAACTCAATGCTTCCAAATAGTATGGAATATTACACAATAATCCAAGGAATGTCCTTAACGAAATTAATTAACTTAATAACCAAATTAATCATCACATTATTGTGCTATAGGACAACCATTACGTTCATTTACATACACACCATATTATGTTGTAATCATATAACCTCATCACATACTTATGGCTCTACCATATGCCTTCTAACTTTTAATTATATCAATTTTCCTTAAGATCACAAAATAATAACCTTCATATTTATCATGTGAACCTTTCACACCTCAATATACCACCAAGATTTCATATGTTAATTTTCTAATCTAAATAAATTCCAACTCTACAATTCTCTACTCCTTTTTATTTCTCGATTCACATAAACATACCTAAATACACATATCCATTTAATTATATTTCTTAAGCAACAAATAATCCAGTAGTCGATAATCATAATAATGTTCATCCATATTTTTCTCACATTCCTTGTAATCAACAACTCATAAATAATTAAAATAATTGAAATTACTGTTAATTTTCTCGATGCCTAAAGTACACATAACACATTGTCATCTATCAATCAACAAATCATCATTTGTCTTTCACAATTTCTTATCATATAGTATAAATATACACCATTATAGTTTCTATTATTATCCCATATAAGTGGCCACAAATCACCACAAAATTTTGATAACGCCACTAATCATTTAGTTTCCCAAAATAATTAAAATTCCTCACCTGATTATCACCATTTACACATATAATATCATTTTCACTGTTACTATAGTACAAGCTAGAACTAGGGATTTCCCAAGTGTATATTAAAAACAATGAAATTCTACACAAAGATTGGTGCTTAAATGGTTGTACCCTATCACCTTGAATGCCTATACGTAAACAACTTGTAAAATCATTAAAGTTCAACTCTTAATAGGTTAAATACACCACAATTTCAATCCAACAACTAATAACTATTTCCACCAATCAGATCATTGCAAATATCTTATTTACATACTAGTCTTTCTTGGATCCGTTAAAAATATCTTTCTATCATTTTTAGTTCTATGCATTTGAGCTAGAGAGCCTGTGATTTCTGCTGCCACGACATGTGATCATATCCACTGAACATGCATAAACAATAAAAATTTTCAAAATCATGCTCTGATACCACTTTGACACGACCCATCCCAAATCACCCTAGTGGACCCGAAACGTGACTTGTGCCAATAATAGATACTGACTAGATGTCAAATCTATCACCAAAGCTGATTATGAATTATTTCAAAAATGCAACAAAATCAAATGCTTATGTAAAATATAATACGGTGGGTCCAAAATATTTACTTCGTGCTTCATCAATATAAGTTCTAATATTCAACATATCGTGTGGCTCTTATTTCGAAATCATTAGTCTCTTCCAGCTAAAAAAATCAATTGCTACCTGTAGAAAAAATCGTGGAAAAATATATGAGTTGATAGTTCAGTGAGTGGAGAAGTTCGACAATAAATATACTTTTTCAATTTTACTTTTATAAGAATTTAATTAATTAAAAGAAAATTCAAACCCAAAAAAAAAGTCAACATTGTCAAGCCAAAAAGAAAAAAGAAAAAAAAGAAAAGGAAATAAACAAATTAAAAGGTTGGGCGGTTTAACCAAATCCATCCCAATCCAATACATTATATTGATGTATATATACTCAAACACAATCGAAACACATTTCATATTCAATACATAAATAGAGAAACGAGAAAGGAAGAGAGAAAAACAGAAAGAGGAAAAAAAAAGGAAAGGAAGAAAAAAAAGGAAAGTTCGCCTATGTTGCTAAAAAATTAGTCTACACTATTAGGCTTGAATTCCTCAATTTTGAAAGGTAAGTAAAAAGTTACTTATTATCAAGTTATGTTTAATGTTATAGTTGTTAGATTTTTAGACTAAATTCAATTTTATTGAAATGGTTAAGTATAATAAACTATGAAATTGAGTAAAGTGAAAGAAAAACTAGTTTTAGTTATTAAAGAGAGTGTAGAAATTGCCTAAACGTGAAATGATTAAGTTTGGGTATCGCCTATTTAATTATTGAAATTATTTAAAATAATTAATTGTTTATTTAAAAATTATATCGTATTTCAGGCGACGATACTAATATCAAAACAGCTTACCAACTGGGTTGATTTTGCGAACACAGTATTGTGAGTGGAAAAATATAAATATTTTTAAAATATTTATAAATTAAGTATATTGTCAAAGTATGTGCAATTATGTGTTCGAATTACATGGTTATTATGGAAATCTCTTTTATTTTGATATATGTGGATTATCAAAGATTATTTATGGCATATTTGTGACTTGCTATGTAAGACATGTGATATTGAGATTTGTTTGGTATGTGAGACATGCAATATTGAGATCGACCAGAAAAGTACCCATGATTATATACTTCTTCTAGTTCACAGAGGAGTCTTGGCCGTGTTCTATCCTATACGGAGGGTCTTGACTTGACATTGGTCTTGATCGTGTACATATAGTTCACAGAGGGGCCTTGACCGTGTTCTAGAATTGATTATGAGAGGTCTTTGAGACCGGCTTTCGTTCACGGAGGGGACCAAAGGCCCAAGGCGAAAGTTCTTAGCCCAAGAGGCGGATTATGTATTTCAGTCAGAGGGTACATTTTTGGTGAATTTTTCAACACGTTTGATGTGATGAGATTATAGCATGGTTATCGGCTGATGTTTATATCATGATTTTGAGATCATATTTTACGACTTTATGTGAATATTTCACTTTTTGTTATAATTACATGATGTTATCTTGTGAATTATTAAATGATATGAACTCCATTTTCGATGGAAATGTAAAATTGCAAAAGTATAATTATTTTCGAACTTCTTCACTCACTGAACTATCAACTCATATATTTTCCCACGATTTTTCCTACAGTAGCAATTGATTTTTTTAGCTGGAAGAGCCTAATGATTTTGGAATAAGAGTCACACGACATGTTGAATATTATAACTCATATTGATGAAGCACGAAGTAAATATTTTGGGCCCACCGCATTATATTTTACATAAGCATTTGATTTTGTTGCATTTTTGAAATAACTTATAGTCACCCTTAGTGATAAATTTGACATCTAGTCAGCATCTATCATCGACGCAATTCACATTTTGGGTCAACTAGGGTGATTCAGGACGGGTCGTGTCAGATGCAGTAAGCAATTTAGGAAAATGTAATGAAAGCTTACTTTATATGGTTGAGAATTGCATTCTTTGACAAATGCTTACCATTCTTCCATTGATTCAACATTATCGGGTTTGAGGAGAGCAGCAGTTCGTGTCATGCCAATTGTTTTCCCTCTACCATTGATTGCTTTAAGCACATTAGATCAATGATCTCGTCAATTCTTTCCCCTTTTTTGCATGATGTCTTTTCTATACAAGTATCAACATCAAACTTTTGCTGCATCAAAGCACACAATATTAATAGTAATTTAATTTAAATTAAATTATATAAGAGATATGAAGTTTTCATTACCTATACATTCTACCAAATGTCATCAAGATATCTTTCCAATTTTTCCATGTAATTGGTATATGTTCTCTAGCTGTGGTCCTGAGAAATGATGATAACTTATTCGAACCTTTACAAATTGATTGTCCTCTTTCATTAAACTCTACTTGTAACTTCGCGCCTTTTCTCTTGTTGAGATAATACAATTTCGCTCGATCCCTTTCCTTCTTTCCTTTTTCAGTGATACTAACACTATTAAGCAACCCTTCTACAACATCATTTTCGTGTACACTTAGAATAGAATTAGAACCTCCTTCTGATAGTCTTATCCCTTCATTCCTTTCTCTTGTGGTAGCAACATTTGAAGCTTTTTTTTAGCTCTTTTGATTTTTTTACAGCCTTGATTAGATGATTGTATTAAATGAAAAAAAAAGGAAAAACAAGTAATATTTTAATTAAATTTAACGTAGAATCATTAACAATTATTATGCATACAATCTGGGAACTTACTTCACCAGGATATGTCATCTTATTTCCACTCATGTGAACATCAACATTCACAAAACTCAGCTTTGATCATTTGCATCTACAAAAATAAAGCAAGAAAAAATGAAATTAGAGATATTAAAGACAATAACCTCAATATAATATCATATTAATAGAAAATTAAGACAAAGCAAGAAAGACTCTTAAAGATATACAATTACCATGTTCAATATCAATGTGCTCATAGTCATGTCTTACATAATCATCATCTTAAATAGTCATATCAACTCTTAATGCATCTAATGTGGATGGAGTATAAGCCTCCTTATCAAAATTTTCTAACTCATGAAATCCTCTAGGAAGTGCCTTTAATACAATATACCAACTAGATGTATTACTCTCTCTAGAATAAAAAACTTGTTTTACTTGTGATGCTAAAATGAATGGATCTCTTTCAAATTGATGTTGTCCTCTATGAAGATTTACCGGTGGAAACCCTCCTTCAATCTTGACTCCACTATCAATATTTTCCCAATCACAATGAAACATGGGAACTTTAAAATTGTGATAATCTAGTAAAATTATGTCTCTTATAACCCTGTAATAAGATATTTTACCAATTACGTGGCTTGTATCCTTCACACTAGATCGACAAATAGTTTGTGCTTCAATATAAACACCACTTTTTTGTGTACTTTTACTAACATCGGTTGTATGAAATCGATGTCCATTGATAACATAAGCAGAATGTGACATCACATCACATCTAGGCCGACGTGCAAGCCATTTCTATATATTAGACATGTTACAATTGTCTTATTTGCCTTTCTCCACAAACCAAGAAGTGAAATTCTTCATATGTCTCATTTGTAATAAGGTTTCATTCTTTGCAATACGACTATCTAAATTCTTAATCTCCTCTTTGTGCACCCTAAATGAAAATAAATAAACAAACCAATAAGATAAGTTTATGAGATAATATCGATCAATATTAAACTTATAAATTAACTAAGTTCATTACGTTATATACGGCTCAACTGCAATGCTATTAAACAGCACATAACGATGAGCGACCTCTTAACATTTCTTGACTCAAATTCTTTGACTTTCCTTTAGAGATTGCATGTCCAACAATAATTACTTCATTCTCGAAATCCTCTTTCCGAGTGTGTCGAACACCTACTTTAGCAGCTTGTTTCATGTAACTACTACAAAAATGCATACATTCATTGGCTAAATAACACTTTGCAATGCATCCCTCAGGTCTTGAACAATTTCTAACATATCGTTTAAGTGTTTTCATAATCCTAATTCACCATATAATAGGCATGAGATAACTAAGTAATTAGAAGAAAGTTTGAATAGTTAACAAAAGTATAACAGTAGTTTATCGTTCAAATGGATACATCCAACGATATTGTACAGGTCCACCAATACGAACCTCATGCCTAAGGTGGATGGTTAAATGAGTCATTATGTCAAAAAAAGATGGGGGGAAATACCTTTCTAGCATACACAAAGTCACATCAACATCCTCCTCAAGCTTTTCTAATTTATTTTTATTGATGACCCTTTGACATATTTCATTGAAAAATGAACATAGTCGAAAAATTGAATTTCTTAGTCCTCTAGGTAAAAGTCCTCTTAATGCAACTGGTAACAATTGTTGTATGAGCACATGACAATCATGAGACTTCAGATTTAAAATCCTATTATCCACTAATTACACACACTTTGAAATGTTAGAGCTATAACCATCAGGTAATCTTAAATCAAAAAGCTTCTTACAAAATAACTCTCTTTTTTGGATAGCATATATGATGTTGCTAGTAGGTAATATATATTTCCTTTCAATTCTGGATGAAGATCCTTTCTAATACCCATATTAAGTAAATCCTTATGAGAATTTAGCCCATCTTTCGATTTTCCCTTCATATGCAAAATATGCCAAGAATGCTTTCGCAAACATTCTTCTCAATGTGCATTACATGCAAAGTATGACGCAAAAGTAATGTTTGAAAATAACAATATAAATTTAGAAAAAAAAAGTTTAAGCAGAGAAATAACTAATTCAAAATAATTTAAAATGACTAACCTCCCAATATGGTAGCTCAAAGAATATTGATTTTTTTCTTCTGGCCAATTAGAATCTGATTTTTTTCAACTTTTTTTTTCCTATTTTTCCCCGATTATTGCTAACATTTTGGACTAAACACATCACTTCTCGACTGGTTAATATTTTAGGACTAGGCTATGCTCCTTGTTTCCATCAAACCAAACTACTTTCGACGGATAATTATGATTATATGCAAGAAATCTTCTACAACCCATGTATGAAAATTTTCGACTACATGCTAACCATTTTTTACATGTAGATAACCCTCATGCTGGAAATGCTACTTCACCTTTCATATGATATCCTGATAAGTTCCCATAAGCTGGAAAATCGTTAATTGTCCTTATTAGCACAGCCTTCAAATTGAAGGTGGACTTACTAAATCCATCATATACTTCAACACCAATATTCCACATCTCTTTTAAGTCTTCTATTAGTGGTCCTAGGTACACATCTATATCATTTCCAGGTTGCTTTGGACCTAAGATTAATAAAGTCAACAACAAATTTTCTTTGGACATGCATATCCAAGAAGGGATATTATATATAACTAGTATCATTGGCCAACAACTATACTTAGAATTTAGGTCACCAAAAGGATTAAATCCATCAGAAGAAAGGCCAAGCCTAAGATTTCGTGGTTCTGATACAAAACAAGGCCATTGTTGATCAATTCTCTCCCACGCTAATGAATCAACTGGATGACGCATTTTTCCATCTTGACTTTTGTGATTTGGTGCCATATTAGTTGTTTTGCCTTATCGCGTGGCCTAAACATTCTTCTAAATTGTGGTATAATTGAAAAATATCGCAAAACCTTTGCAAGTATCCATTTTTGAACCTTCTGAGTTCATTTATTAACTTTCCACTGTGAAGATCCACATTTTGGACATGTCTCCAAATTCACTAGATCATTTCTAAACAAACAACAATCATTTACGCATTCATGTATCTTCTCATACCCCAAACCAAAGGTGTTCAATAACCTTTTCGTTGAATTACAAGAATCAGGAAGGGTGTTCCCATGTCGTAGCATATCTCGAATAATATCAAGAAGTTCATTGAAACCGTTGTCAGGTATACCATGAGTAGCTTTAAGCTTACATAAGACAATGATTGCAGATATCCTTGTATACTTTGTGCAGCTAGGATATAAAGGAATTTCGACGCTGTCATATAAATTTGAAAATTCTTTCTCTCTATCTTTATTTTTGGGTTCCACATTATTGTGATCTTAAAAAAATGCATCTCTATACATCCTATACGTCTCTAAATTTTCTACATCTTGAGGAGGCGATGATGCTGCATTCAGTTTTTCCCCATGAAACACCTAGGTAGTATACATAGGATCCGTGCCATTAATGATCAAATGTCCATACATTATATCAAAATGTTGGTAGAATAGGTTTTTGCAACATTTGCAAGGGCATGTGACTTTTTCTGGATTCCCCGCATTAGCGTGAACCATATTTGCAAATTTTATTGCACCATGTTGATATACTTCTGAAACTCTATACAAAGTATGCTAAATAAATCACCTAAAATGCATTTATGGGCATATTTTAAAATATTCTAAATTTAAGAGGATAAATAACATTGATAAGTGTACACAATCTTTATCCATGATAAGATATACCAACACTATTAATTTATAATCTGTTAAAACACATTAAAAATGAAATGAAAAATGATTATATTAGGATGTCATAGAAATCGGGTTCCAATTAGGTAAATCATTTTGATAATAAAGTTTCACACAAACTGAAATCACAAAAAAAATAATTCGAACTTGAATTAAAATAGGTGAAATTGGAACAGTTAGAACCTCCTTAAACACTACTGTAATCAGTTAAGAAATTAATTGAGAACTTGGTTAAGAATATGGTCAACTTATCGAATACATAAAAATCTTCATTCAAGATTACATTTAGTCCTTACATCCGCAAAAATAGAAATTAAATCCCTAGATTCCTATATGACTTTCTTACAATTTAAGTCCCATAAAAGTCATTTGTTCAACTTAAGTTTCTTATTTGACTTTGACTTCACCAATTGCTTAATTGACTTTAATTATAATGAGTGGAGTGTAACAATATTAGGAAACATTAATATGTAAAATTTTACCATAAAACTGTGTTTAAATAAATAAGGATAAATAGGAAATAATGCTAAACATGAAAAATTGATATTCTTGCCGAGTTGGTCTAGGTCACGTACTAACAAGGTCATTGGGACTTACACTCACCCACACCTATTTTACCGAGTTCATTTATTCCAACCATTAACACAACATTAATAATCAATAAAAAATTAAGGAAGTCAATATAATAAAAATAAAAAATATGCATGACATGTATAGTTTCTCAACAATCTTCCTATTTGGCTTTTCTTAATTACAAAGCTAAATTAAGTTTTTGTGAGTTGTGTTTGGGAGATTTAAAAGCAAAGAATCTATTCGTCAAAATTATCAAATTAGATTGAATGATATTAATCAAACCAGAAAATAGGTTGGAAGACATACATTTATAATATGATTTTTAAGGGAAGACAAACAATTTTCATTATATCACTAGGAAAACCCCTATCCATACATTCCATCACTCACATTGAGATAACCATTTCCGCTAGAAGAACTTTCATCAAATGTGGCTTGGGGTAATTGAATTTAAGGAACTTGTGTACATAACATGATTGTTTGTGATGCTTGCAAAATATCTTTTTTTATTTTAAGAGCAACCATTTTAAGGATGGACAATTAGGGCGATTGATCTTCATGATTATTGTTAACTACTAGATTTTTCAGATGTCTTGAATCGTGTGTTTTTCTCTTTCAACTACAAATATGTATGTCATTTGTTCAGGCACTTAACACTTTCAATGCGGCAATTGTTTCACCAATATAGTATGTGATGTTCACAACTATGATTATCATTGCAAGTGCTATTATGTTCAAGGTAACCCCCATTTTCTCGAACTTGTGTCTCATCCTCATTGGTCTTCACTACAGCTACAGAGGATGGTAATATATCAATTACAAACTAATGTCAAATTTTTAATGTCGTGAGTGAAGTGTCCATTCTTAGCTTCAAAATAGATGATCATCACTCAACATCCGCTCTTTCAAACAACACTACATATTCTGCCCTTCTTCATTTTAACTAAAATTTGATCTAGAGACAATACATGATAGTGGAGACCTTAAGTGTACTTAATTTATGAAGGTAACGATCAAGCTCTATATCCCAGGCTGTCATTGTTATTGTCCCCATAGTGGTTGCCTTTTTTTTTTTTTTTTTTTACATGGGAGCACTTCAATCTTCTATTGCGTGGCCCCTGCCTTGATCTCCAAGCTCCAATTTGTTACTCGACGGTAATCGCACTAATTGCCACTGGAAATTTTCTATTCATTGGATATGACTTTTGTTGTTCACATGCATTCGGTCAGTAATTTCACTTACTTTTGCAAAAGTAATTTCACTTACTTTTGCTAATTTTTGTCATAATTTGATGTGAACCCCGCAATAGCGTTGATTACAAAATCCATAGCGAGATTGTTACAAAACTCAGAAAAGTTTAATTAAAGGTTTAGAGTTTGAATCCCCAAATTAATTAACCAAAAAAATCCAGCAGGAGCGTTGCTTAAAAGACCCCTTGATTACACGATCCAAGATTTGCATGCCACCAGATTATTAACGCCTTCTCTGAGACGAAGAAAACTATCCATGGCTTTCTGGATGGAACCAAAGCCATATTCTTTCTAATACCCCTCACCTCAAGAACCCTATAAACTTATCATCCCTTTTACAACATATATATTCAATTTGCAACTAACTAATAACGACACACTGCCGTGTCTTTATAGTGTAGATTCTGGTGGTGTAAAAATTAAACTCAGCAATCCGAAGGTGACAAATCAGTAAAAGATTAGAATTATGAAGAGGGAAAAACAAGATTACAACCACCTTCAATCTGCATAATTATAAGACCCAGCAACAAAAAAAAAAAAAATATCGGCAAACATACCTGAAGCTAAAGTCCCAGAATCAAATGCAAAACGAGGGAGAAAATCTGGGCAATTAAATGGTGCATAATCTTGCTTAGGGTGTAATTTCCCACCTTACCATTGACTGGAGATTCGTCAGTGCTGGTGTGTGATGCTCGATGTTGAGAGAGAGAGAGAGAGAGAGAGAGGGCACGAGATTGAAAGAGACAAGGGATTGAGAGGGAATGAGTTATATGCAACAATAAGTTCCCTAATTTCATAAGGACTGGCCTTGGGTTGGTGGGTTTTAATTTTGTGAAAATTACACAAAACCCTAACATTAAAATCTAGAGTTCAGAAATCATAGAGGAAGTTTAACATTTCAGAAATCAGAAAATTTATTTTAATTAATATTTTATTAATAACCCACCCCACCGATTTTCACGCCAAACCTAATCCTTTCCTCTTTATTCTCTCTCTCTCTCTCTCTCTCTCTCTCTCTCTACCCTAAATCCCTAATCAGGGGCCAATTTGATATGGAAACAAATTGGTCGCTTGATGCCGAAATCGAAGGAGTTTGTTTGGTGGTTGAAAATAGTGGTGGTGCGAAGGGCGGCGATGGTGGAAGTGGTGACGACAGTAGTGAGGTGATGGCGGTTGGGCGATGTTGGCGGTTTGATTTGTTGGTAGATCTTGTGGTTTTGTTCTGGCTTGTTGGTGATATATCGTTTTCAAACCAAATAAGACACATCGCCTTCACCCTCTTTTTCACACTCTCTCCTCCGAGCTTCGCTTGCAGCAGCGGTTTTGATTTGTTGGTAGATCTTGCATATTTTTTTTCTTTTTTGCTAATGGTTATTTGACGGTGGCTCTAGCGATGGGTGGTGTTTGGACGGTGAGGTGCAACGGTCGATCTAGTGGTGGTTGATGGCAGTTTTGGTACGGTCGTGGCTTGTGGTCGGTTGCGGTTCGGTGAACAGGGAGGAGGTGGGGTGGTGTGATGTTGGTAGTGGTCGTGGTGTGATGTTGGTGGTGGTCGGGGCGATAGTGGTGGCCGCAAATGGTGGTGTCGATCTGCGGTGACGATGGTGGTGTTGTGGTTTGTTTTTCATTGTTTTTGGTGATTTGTCATGTGGTGGTGGTTTGTGTTACAACGGTGAGGGGTGGTTGGGGTAGTGTTGGTGGTCACAGATTATTTGGTCGATTGTGACCATTAAATTGATTAATTTGTGACTAATAAATAATATGTGATCGATGAAAAAAAATAAATTATGACTAATGTGACCTAAAAATGTATTAATTTTCGACCTTTTAATAAACTGTGACCTATAATGTGACTGATGAAAAAAATAAATTGTGACTAATGTGACCTAAAAATATATTAATTTTTGACAGTTTAATAAACTGTGACCTATAATATACGTGACCTAAAAATTGTGTTTGTGACTTATAATTTATTGAGTTGTGACCGAAAAATTAATCTATGACCTATAAAATTTTTGATCCGTGATCGAAAAATAATATGTGACCTATAAAATTCGTGTTTGTGACTTATATTTTATTGAGTTGTGACTAAAAAATTAATATGTGACCTATAAAATTTTTAATTTGTGATCGAAAAATAAGTTGTGACCAATAATATGATAAGTCGTGACTAATTATTTTTGGATTTGTGACCAATAAACAAATTGTGATATACAAAATTTTTGAATTGTGATCGTAAAAAAATTTGTGACATAAAATTTTTGATTTGTGACCAAAAAATAATAAGTAACTAATTATATTGTTAATTTGTGACCAAATTGTATAGATCCGTAGCTTAAATATATTTAATTAATAAAATAATTAATTAACTAATTAAATTATAAATAATTTTTAATAAAAATCTGATTTTAGAAATTTGAAACTTGTTTTCTTGTTTTTGAAATGTGCCATAATTAATTTCTTAGTTATTAAATTTTCCCTTTAATTTTACTTTGTGCTGGGCCGGCTATTACGGCATGAGTCTATAATGGTGTTCACGATGCATGTCGTAAAAGGTGTAATTTATAACGGCGTTCACGACGCACGCCGTAAAAAGGTGTAATTCTAGATTATTTACGGCGTGTCCTAAATGTATGCCATAAATACTTTCAGCATTTGATTAATTACGGCACACATTTGCCAAACGCCGTAAAAGGATACTTTTCACGGCATGCATAAATCAATGCTATAAAAAACCACTTTTGTTGTAGTGCTAGTTCATAAACATATGACCTAGATAAATTATCGACAACCACATAAATATACTTCTTACCATTGAGACTTTTAGTTCGAATTGGCCTATCACTTCCATATGTAACAATTCAAGATATTGAGAGGTAACAAGAAACAAATCTTGTTTATGTACAATTTTAGTTTGTTTACCTTTTTAGTGAAAATTACCATGAGCTCATCATCACAGAGTTAACCTACACTAATCAAGTAAGGTTTTAAGTGAACAACAAACAAAACACATCGGATCAAGTAATCCATCTATCTCAATAGTACCAACACCCTCAATTTTACTTTAGACGCCATCTCCAAAAGTAACTAGTTCACTTACATCACTTTTAAAATTGGTTAGCTAGATGGTTACCAGTCATGTGTCTAGAACAACCGTTGTCCAAATACAAGGAGTTTGGCGTAATAAATTTATAGGTAATATTAACAACATAACACCTATGATCACTTTTCCTTACCCAACACATTAGGATTTTACTTTAAAGTGCTTGCAGGCAAGTTTACTCTTTTTGTTACATATCATGTCTTATGAGATAAAACAGTGAAGTGAATCATGCCCATACTTACCACAGAAACTATATCTGACGGTGCATTGTGTCTTGCCTTTCTGATTTTGAGGGTGATTCTTTACCTGGTTACCTGATGAAATCATCTAGTCAGGTGTTTGGAGGTAGTCAGAACTTTCTGATGTGAATAAGACAATGCTACTTTCCTGTTGTCAATGGTTCTGCTTATAGCCTTATACTCTAGATATAGCTTTAGGCCATCTCCAACCCTACACCAAATTTTGCACCATTTTGTACCAAATCTTGCACCAAACTAAAATTCATCTCCAACCATTACACCAAAAATTACACCAAATGAACAGTATTTAACCATTTTCTTCCCTTTTTTTATTCTTTATAATATACTTATTTGAAATATTATTTATTTAATTATTTCATAAATACATAAATTACTAAATAAATAATTACGTTAAATTACAGAAAAGATTAAATTCATTAATAAATATAAAAAAACATAGAACAATTAATAAAAATATTACAACAACGAAAATATGAAATAATGCCATTAGAAAATAGTACAATGCATTTCGAATTTTGATAGACGATATTACGAAGTCGCTAATTTTTTGCAATTTAATTCTCAGAATTCATATGTTCATCCCACAAATGATCGATTAATGCCTTTCGAAGTGCAATGTGAGCTTCTTTATCCTTGATTTGTCTATGACGAGCAAGGAATTCCTGAAAATGACGATTTTCGTCTTCAACCAACTCAACTTTTCGACTTGACGATTCCGTCCATTCTTGAACTGGTGCATCAACATTACGTTTGATTGCATCAACATTACGTTTGATTGGATTAAAGTAGAATTTTGGCCCTCAAGTTTCTGGAATTGCATCATCACAACCAGATTCGTCATCGGAGGACCACACGTCAACTCATTCAACATCTCCTAGATTATCCTCATTTTCTCTTAATATAAACGAAGACAATGTTGATGATACTTCTACTCAACGACCCATAAGGGTAAAAAAGGCAAAAGGAAAAGGAAAAATGAAGAAGAAGGTAAAAAATTACTTACATTCATTAAAGAAGAGAACCGTCAAATTATCAAAATTATGAAAAAAGGTAGTGAGGAAAGACAATAGAATTACGAAATCCAAAAAAGAAAATTGTCAATGACAGAATATCGTGAGGAGAATAAAATTTTGTTGACAAATTTGAGTTCAATAATAGATCCACACGTACGTTTGTGCTTGCAAAACGAACAAGCAAGAATTTGCCAGAAGAGAGCTCAACAAGAAGATAAAGGATCCGGAAGTTCATCTGGTTTGTTTGGAAATTATTTTAACGATTTTGGAGGATCTGGAAGTGATCTTCCAGATTATTGAACTATGCACTTTTTTATGTATCTTTTTTTTTTAAAAATAAAATTAGAATATCGTATGTATGTTGCTATTTAATATATTTTGTATTAACTTTAATAAATAATCGTGTTTGATGTATTCTAAATTATTTTCGTCTATTAATTACTTAATTAATTTTATGTCTTACATTTAAATTTTATTTTGAATACAAATAATATTAATATTAATAAATAATAATAATAATTTATTGTATTAAAAAATATATAGCACAAATTACATAAATACCCTCAACAAATTTATTTGACAAATGTTAAATAAGGGCAAAATGGACTTTTTACACTTTGCACCATTTTACACCAAAATGGTGCAAAGTTTGGTGTTGGGTTGGAGCAATTTTGCACCAAAAAATGGTGCAAAATGGTGTAATGGTGTTGTGGTTGAAGATGCCTTTAGAGGTCTGACCTATTTGTATATCATATTCAATTTCTTCAACAAACTTCAACTGAGCGGATTATTTTGCTTTTCCTGTCCCTTCATAGCTTAAGCCTTTTTTGATACTTGAGGGTCTACCATAGCTAAGAACTTCACGTAGGCAGACGGATCCAATCGTCAGTTGTTTCACTCTCTACTTGGTGTGAGTCAGTTCAGTAAAGAGCTATAAAACTTGATTTTATTATTATTATTTTTTTTCCTTTAGAACTTTAGAAAGAGTTTTCTTTTTCAATTGCAACCATAGCCCTTTCTTCTTCAATAATCTCCTTCCTTGCAAGAAATATGACGTTCTTTTCTTGTTCAGTTTTTCCTTTAGAAATATGACATTCTTTTCTTGTTCATAAACTGAGGAGTAGATCAAAACTTGAATACCAGATATAACATGGTAAACCTCAAAAAGCATTCACAGCCCAACATCACGGGTTAAATAATCCATTAAATTGAACGACCAAAGGTACAATAGTCTCAGTTTTGTAATTTCACAAAATTGACAAACAACAATCAAAAATGAGATTCAGTTATTTCAGTGATATGTCTTGATACAACATTCTATGGTTTGTATCTTCTGTGTTGCCTTATGAAATTATTTACAATCATGCGAAACGTGGTTGTCAACCAAAACAGACAAATAAAATATACAAAAACGATATCAAATCAAGCAAATAATGTAACGCAAACTCATACATAAATTGAAAAAGAAGAGAAAGCAATAACAGAACCCAATGGCACTACATATGTTCTTCCAAATTGAATAAAAGGCTAAAAAGCTCACCAATTGTTATGAGAGTTAGCTTGCTCAGCTATAGCAGGGACCTCACATAGAATAATAATATCAGAATCTACGGGCTAAAAAGGCTCAAAGGAACAAGTCAAAGCGTATGAACCCTAGAGGCTAACAGAGAAATTTCGAAAGACTAATTTTCATTGACATCCTCTTCATAAACCTCTAAAAAATCCATGTTCTGTTCATGATGAAATTTTCTGATAATATCGAAAACTTTGTTTCCCCTTCCTACATGGATTATTCAAAAAGTTTGACTTTATAAACCATTCTTTCAGCAACTGCAAACTTCACCACAGAAAGTCTAGCCTCTATACTTTCTAACTTTTGATGGCGTGAGGTCAGTTAATCTAGCTCCTGCGTTATTATCTTTATTGTAATGAAGTAATCAATTTTAGGCAATTTGATCTTTTCCTTCATCTTGATAAGTTCGCAGTCCATTTGTTTGGAATAGGCTCTGTTATCTAACCAAGCATTCATTAAATCTGAGGCGAAATCCGGATATTGGCTAAAAGAGTAGCTCCTGCCTGAGATATTCCTCAGCTTCCCGTTAGAAGTTCTTTTATTTTGATTCTTCTTCCTCAACCGCATCAAATTCATCTGGAGTATGTTACATTCTTTCTCAAATGTTAGGACCTTCTTATTCGAACTGTTGACTTGATTAATGCAAAGCTCACATTTTGTCTACTGGTCGAGTAATGCCAAGTATGGCGACAAATGAACATCAACCATTTCCTCCCTTTGTGTGGGGCTAAGGTCTTTGACCATTCTCTCCTACGATTGATTAAAATAGGCATAACATGATCTGACAATCCTAGAGATAAAAGGAGGAAAAAAAAAAAAAGACTAAATTCCTTTATCCATCTTATCACGATGGGGAGGACTAAGCAAAGACCCAAAGTCAACAGAAAAAAATTCTTGAAATCGAGCTTTACCAGATCCACTGAACTCGTTTTGTTTCTCTTAACTAGCATGGATAAACGAAGCAGAAGATGTAGGTTCTAAATGCCACGACCTTGAAACAAAAGCATCAGTAGTGTAGGTCTACAGTCCTCCTAAACCTTTTGAAAGGTAGGGTAGGTGATCAAATCCCCACCAAGAATGTAGCCAACCCCTCCAAGCTCACCGAGCCTAAGTCCGTAGGTGAAGATGTTCGATTACATTTAGAAGGGTTCCCATCTACTTGCATCCGCACTGCAACGCAAGGGCAAAAGACACTAAAAGATGATGATGATGATGATGATGATGATGATGATGATGGTCATTTGAAACTGTTCAGGACATAATAGCTCTATATCATTGGGAATGTTAAAAACATAAGTTAGTTTTGGCTACATCCTGTTCAGAAGGACTGCTGGAAATTCTTAAAACCTCAAAAGAGTTCCTACCACTCTCATTAAAGTCAACTAGCGCATTAATGTGCTCAGCCACCTCACTACGTAACCCATCCCTAAGTCGAAAACTTCCAACTTGGGCAAAAGGTTCTGGGTTAGCGCGTGTATCAGAATGGGTAACAACCCTACAATAGAGTGCTTTAATATACAGAACTTCTTTGGAAGAAGAAGTACTAGAATTTATCTTCTCTAGAATTAGAACTCCCAGAGTCATAATCGCCTGATGCTTTGAGAATCGACTTAGGAAGACATTACAGGAAAGATGTCATATAAGGAGGATGGGATAAGAGAAATAAGGTCGCAAAGTAAAAAATACGAACAGGACCGGTGGCATATTTATAGATTCCGATGGGAGGTATAAGTCATTAATGCATGTTAGTAATAATCATAATCGTTGAAATTGAACAGACAGCTTATTGAATCCCAAGATAAACGGACTAAATCACATGCCACCCACATGCTCCTAAAGAGTTGTGGATCACTAGTCTGAGAAAAATGCAAACCCATTAGCATACTTACAACGATAATGATTCCAAGCAAGCTTCTAATGTCTTCTCGAAAAAATAGGGATAAGGCCAGGTGAAAAGCATTCAATAGATTTGTCAAACATAACATAAGAGAATTGAAGTCTCAGATTTAATACGAATAATAAAATCAGACTTGGGGGACTATATGTTAACCCTTGAAATGAAGTCCACAAACGTGACAAATAGCTATTAGATGAAGTGTAAAGCAATACGTGAGGGGAACAAAGATACAGAAAGGCTCGCCCGGAATCTTGTGAACCATTTTCTGTAATCCAAGCTAGCTATAAGCCGTTAATATAAGGCACGTGAGCCAATAAATAAAGCGTGATTGTTAGCGATTCTGTCATAAGATAGCCAATGAGGAGCTGTCATGTGTCATTCTCTCAGAAAGACCAGATTTTCCTAAGATATGGAGGGAAATCTATAAATCCCCCCTCATTTGAGGTGAAATGCATACAATTCAAATATTTCCCTCTCAAATAGCTATTTCCATTCTTACTCCAGTTTGAACGTCAAAATTAGTCAGTTTAGGAAGGGAAAATCATAGCTAGGTGAGTAGGTTTTGTTGATCATATTTGTAACGTCAACAAATATATGTATATTACCGGAGGAGCTAATAGGGAAAGTAAAATTAAGTTTGGATTACTTCAAAGTGTTTTTTCTTCATAGATTCACAAAGATAATAGGAAATCATCCATGTAATCTGGCGTTTGAAGAGGTATTTCCAGTTTGGCAGTGCATCAAGAAAGGTTCTCCAAAGGATATTTCGTACTTTTGGTGGTGCTGAGATTTTCCAAAACCCGATCTATCATTAACATTTAATCTAAATCAAATTTAATAATTAATTTTAATAACATATTTCTTAGATTTCTTAACTTCTAAAATTTTAACAAAATTTACTAAAAATCTGACTTTAATCCCCATCAAACAGAGGCAAAATCACAATAAATCTGAATTTTCTCTCTTTTTTATTATTCTATCGTATTATCTCCCTCATGTCTTTTACCAAAATCTTAACCCTTCTAATTTTTTAAAATTTGTTTATAATTTCTCTACTATCACATCAGCTACAAATTTTTACTTTTAAATCAAATTTTCAACAAATTGGAACCTAAATTTGCATTTTCTCCTATTCTATTTGTGTATATAGCGCGTGCCTAAAATGTTTATATAAAATTTAACGAAATGTGTTTATTTGATTGATTATTAATATTGAATAGTTGTTATTTATTTTTTCTTTCGATTACTTGAATTGATTGTTTGTATCAAATGCACAGTTTTTCAAAACATAAATATATATTTTCTTGTGATGAGCAAAATATTAATGAAGAAATATTTTTTAAATGTAAATCTGCATTTTTTCGAGTCAAATATGAATAATTCAAAAATCAATAATAAAGTATTCGATTTGTATAAAATTTGATTGTGCCATCCTAACTCAATTTCTCTGCGTCCGCCCCTGCCTAGACTCCTAGTCTTTAGGCAATTTAACTACTATTATTTTATTGTTGTGCTTTGGCCTAGTCCATAGGAGAAGTTAGCTACATGATTAACAAGTATTTTGTACGTGGAGTAATGGCTATGGCACATTGATTTATCCATCGGGTTATCAGCTTAATAAATAGAGCATGTTGTTTGAGTCCTTGTATCAAAGTTTGTGAATGATAAATTACTCGATTTTCTTGCCTCTTGTTTTGTCTCTATTTTCAATATGAATATTGCTGTTTGTACACGTTGTACAACCCCCCTCGCATAAAGGGGCTCACCATGAATAATAAAATTCGTAGGCCCCCTATTGTGAGGGAATTGTACACCATGCTATACACATAGCAAAGTTCTTTTAATATACAGTAGCAGTATGTATTAAAGCTCGGTTAAGAAGTGTAAATGTCCAATAAAAATATAGAGGGTTGATAGTGGGAAAAGAATCAGTATCAATAGAGAATTTTTGAAATAAGAGTGGTGCAGCAATAGCAGTTCGTGAGATAGTAGTAAAACATTAATAGATTTTTTTATTTGTTTTTTGTTTGTAGCCACAAAACAACGGCAGCGGACACTTTTGTTCAACCTGCTATTCCTTGCTTTGATGGTCATTAAGATCATTAGAGCCACATTCTAATGGAAATTTTTCTTAGATCCAAGGAGTATTGGCTTGTCATCTCCGAAGGAACTATGGAACTAGCAGCGCACGACAATGACAGATACATAGAGAATGGAAATAAAAAGTCAACGGAAGAAAGATCTCAAAGCAAAGAATTATCTTTTCCAAACAATTGATAGAACAATCTTAGAATCCATTCTTTATAAGGACACTTCAAAGCATATTTGAGATTCCTTGAAGTAGAAGAAGAAGAAGTATCAACGTTCTGCAAGGAAAAAGAGGCAATAGTTTCAAGCACATTGTATGGAGTTCGAAAAACTTCGATTGAAGTCAGGAGAATCAGTTACAAATTATTTCTCTTAGACAATAACAATAATTATGTGGATCCATGACGATGAGACTAACGACGTAACCAGAGTGGAGAAGATTCTTCAATCTATGACACCAAAATTTAATTCTGTTTTTGTTCTTTGAAGAATCTAATGATATTGATGATCTTTCAATTGATGAATTACAAAGTTCTTTGTTGGTTCATGAGCAGAAAAATAAACAGGAGGAGAAAAAGGCGCATCCATCGAAGGCCTCAACGAAAAAATCACTCTGCATACAGTAGGTCTAAGGTCTAATGGAGGATGGGGTAGAGACAAAGGTCGAGGTAGAGGAGGTATAGAACTCAATGATTGTGGAAACTAAAACGATACTACCAGCACCAAGAGAATCAATTTCAAGGAACAGGACGAAGAGTGGAGGGATGGGGTAGAGACAAAGGTCGAGGTAGAGGAGGTATAGAAATCAATGATTGTGGAAACTAAAACGAGACTACCAGTACCAAGATAATCAATTTCGAGGAATAGGACGAAGAGGCCACCACTCAACAACTTATAGACCAAAGTTAGCAAACAAGTCCGGTGTTGAATGCTACATATGTCATAGGTGGGCACTATCAGTTAGAATTTCAAACTAATTCGAATGGACAAAGTGGACAAAGAAATAAGTTCGCAAAAAAAATGAGGGGGAGAAGGAGGAGGAGGAGGAGGAGGAGGAGGATGAGAAGAAGAAGAAGAAGAGATGTCTTTCCATTTTATGTCATGTGAATGAAGAAACCAACAAAAAGTGGCATTTAGACGCTGTTGCAACCATGTGTGGGGATAAGAATGCATTCTCTAACCTGGGCGAATTTTGCGGGTGCTCTAAAGTTTGTTGACAACTCCACAGTTTTTCTCATGGGAAAAGGAAGGATAACCATACAAACCAAGGAAAACTCTACCCACACTATATCTAATGCTAGTTTTGTCCCATATTTAAAGACCAACTTGCTTAGTGTAGGTCAGCGTCGAGAACAGGGATACAAGATTTCTATCAAAAATGGAGTATTTCGAATACAAAAATGCAAAGTTTGAGCTCAATTACTCAAGTCAACATGATGGCGAATCGTATGTTCCCTCTTTTTTTCTTTTTTCTTTTTTTCTTTTTTTTAACACCACCACTCATTCATGATTTTCAGTAAAATTGAAGGATGCGGCATGACAGTCTCTTAAATTACTGCTTCTTCTCAAATTTGTGAAGAAAGTGTTTAAACAACACAACAGTCAATTCACATGAGAAAAATCATGCAGAGTAAAGAAGCCGCTGAAGCTAGTCCACTCTGGCCTATGTGGGCCGATAAATCCATCTTCGGTCTACTTTCTGCGGGAAAATTTTGAATCCTTTGTAGACTTTAAAAGTTTAAAAGTTCTTGTTGAGAAAGAAGTTTGCAGCCCTATATAAGTTCTTCGTACTAATCATGGTGGAGAATGAAACTCACACGACTTTGCAAATTTTCTGAGACTCATAGAACTACACGCCTCAACGAAATGGAGTTTGTAAGAGGAAAATAGAACTATTATAAATATGGTGCAATGGCTAGTTTTTGGCCTGAAGTAGTCAATTGAAGTATTCATATTTTGAATAGAAGAGCATTCTTGTTTTCCAAGATATGACAAATTGATCAATCTGAGGACGTACTTGCACATTACACTATGTTCTCAGACCATGATCATACCACTTTTGAAGCAATAACAAATAATTAAAATGCCAAAAGGTAATGGATGAAGAAATTACAGCAATTGAAAGAAATAATATTTGGGAGTTAACTGAGCTTCCAAGACCACAGACATCAATTAATGTCAAGTAGTGTACAAGAGAAATTGAAGGAGAAAAAAGTACAAAGTGTAGTTAGTAACCAAAGGCTATAAGCAAGAGTTTGGACTGGACTACAGAGAAATTTTTGCTCATGTTTCACAACTTGATATATTCTTATTGATGATTGCATTGGCAGTTATAAACTCATGCCTTATCTTTCAATTGGATGTGAAATCAACTTTCTTACATGGAGACTTGGATGGAACTAGTATTTATTGATCAACCTCTTGATTACGATAAGATTGGAGAAGAATAGAAGGTGAATAAATTTGAAAAAACACTATATGCATACTAAAGCAAGCTCCAAGAGCCTGGTATAGTCATATAGATGAGTATACGTTCTTTATTAAATTTGGTCATAGAGGAAAGATGCTCATTACATGCTACTATGTTGTTGATCTTATTTATACAGGAAATAACAGTACCATGTTCGACAAATTCAAGAAGTCAATGATGGATATGTGTGATCTTGGTATGATGCAATATTTTCTTCTTATTGAAGTTAGACAATCTGCTGCTAGAATTTTTAATTCTCAAAAGAAGTGTGTGTGAGAAATTTTAGACATGTTTCAATATGAAAAACTACAACTCTGTTAGCACACATACAGAGTGGGCCTGAAGCTCATCAAAGTTCCTGAAGGGAAGAAGTTCAACAACATTCTCTACAAGCAAACTGGGGAAAGCTTGATGTGTTTGACTGTCACAAGGCCCAATATAATGCGTGCACAAGTCTTATAATAGGTACATGGAATGCCCAAGGGAGATGCTTCTAGTTGCAAAATGAATTTTTCATTGCTTGCAAGGTACAGCTGAAACTCATATTTTATGGGTTTTACTAATAATAACTATGTGGGAGATCAAGATTATAGGAAAAGTATTTCAAGTTATACTTTTACGCTGCGTTCAGGAGCTGTGTCTTTATCTTCAAAGAAACAACCAATAGTAATTTTATAAACAACTACTGAGTTCGTAGCAGAAACTTCATATGCCTCCCAAGCTATTTGGTTGAGAAAAATTCCTTAAGAGCTCCCTTTCAAGCAACTAAAACAGGCTTCAGTTTATTGTGACAACAGTTCAACAATTAAACTCTCCAAGAATTCAGTTCTACAAGGAAGTGTTAGGAATTTACTTAATCATGCACGGCAGAATTTAAAATCAATTTCAATTCCCACCAAGAATCTGCTTTGTGTTTAGATAAAAATTGTGATAGAAATTATACCTTTATTAAATTCTGTAAAACTCCTTTGCCTTTCTTGAACTCCAATAATCACATCTACAATCCATTGATATCCAATTGTTCAACCTCCAATAGAAATCCACAGGGGGAATAAGATTGAGAGAACTAGGGTTTTTGCTTTTCTTTTGCTAGCAAAAATATGAATTTTCTCTCTACATTTTTCAAACCCGGTCCAATATTTAATTAATAAAATTAACTAAATCTAATCCATGAATTAATTAATCCGGGCCTATTAATAAGCATCTCAATTAATTAATTATCCTACAATTGTCAATTAATTAATTGGTAATAATCATTCTTCTAGTTTTCCTTTCATGTGTGACCTATTAGGTTCCTAATCACAATGCCTAATGACGTGAATTATGAAAATCCAAGGATGATAAGAGGGGTTGTATTGGTTAATTAAAACTTTTTCAAAAATAAATGCAAGTTCAGACAATACGCAAGTAAAACAATATGCAAGCAAGATAGCACAAGAAAGATAATAAGTAGAAGGGAATAGAAGGCTCAAACGATGTGATATCGAGGTTCGATCAAACAATGATCTACGTCCCCCATTACCAAGCTCTCCATCACAAGCAAGGCACTTTCACTAAAGTTGATTGACTTATGGTGCAATCCAACCTTTATAACGCTTCCAGTGACTTACAATCAAGAAGCACCGATCCTTTTACAACATTAAATTTTTCGGGACATCAACACGACCCACAATCCAAACAAAAGAAAAAACACAAGTGAAAGCTTCTTTCTCAATAAATGATATAAACACAATTAAATATCAAGAGAAAAGTAGGTACAACACTTTAATAAATTGCAAAGAATATAGCTCAAGTATTTGAGATAAATGATTTTTCCAAGTTTTGATCACTCAAAAAGGTTTTTCAAAAATAAAATGATTTCATCTTTTAAAGAATGAAAACTAAGGTAAAAAAGATTTGATAAATGCCTTACTTAAATGCTCAAGAGGTGTTGTTGTAAATGTGGTAGAAAAGGGTATTTATAGCCATTAAACGGTCAAAAATATATCAATTTGAACACAGGATCTGGACGTAGGCTTGGGTCCAGACGGGTAACTAGCCATTTGAAAAACGGTCAAAAAAATTGACTGTTACAAGCCATCCGGACGTCCGAATGGGCGGCAACTTTGCCTCTCCGGACATTCCTTCGTGATGAAATTTTCTTGTAGGTACTTGAAAGATTTTCTTATTTATATTGCATAGATAAGTATTTTGTAAATATTTAATCTTGAAAATCGAAATACTTATCTTTTGAAAACAATTTTTATGCAAATATAGTTCGACGTGAAAGTGTCTCGTACATAAAAATTGTTTGAGCTATAATCGATGCGAAATATATAGGCATTTTACCTATACATTTGAGCACAAAAATACATCTATAGCTAAAGCTTCAATCTCTTCTTCCAATGCAATTTTTGACGTGAAGACTCGATTTTCATTTCCACGTTCATCATCTCCATCGTCCATCGCCAATAATGCTCATCCATGTGCATGATTCTCGATCTCAATTATTGTGTCTTGATCCTTTGTTAATTTTGCGATAATCACTATCAACACTCAAACTCAATTTGTTAAAAATAAACGCAATTTGTTTGTGATAATTTAAACGAGAAATCAACCATTAGGTCAACAATTTCCTTCTTTTTCATTATGACAAACAAGATGATTTGTAGTATAAATATTTAACAAATTGAATTTGGACAAGGAACATAAAATTTAAAATAAATATCTTCCCCCTATTAACATGCGTAAAATTTAAGTTATCCCTTACAAAGTTCCTCTGTTTTGCATGATCATCTACTTATCTTCCCCTTTTTGGCATGAGCAAAAAGAAATAAAAGCATAAGTAGTATAAATGAAACTCATAAGGAAGTCAACTATTCATAAAGAAATTAACTATGCATAATATGCCATACAGTCAAACAAGATTTCGAAATTAGAAATTTATAGTTTAATAAACAAGAACAACTGAAATATGATAAATAAGCTAAGGCAACGGTGGTGAATGAGGGAAGTGAGCTTGAAAGTTCGTGAAAAAGGTAGCCTACTGTGCCTGCATCTCGACTTGACGCTACTGCATTTCAACCTGTCGGTCCTAGATAGCAGTCTGTTGTGCTTGTATCTGAAGAAGTAGGCTACTTAAGCTGTCGATGGAAGAGGAGGGTAAATTGATGCTCTCATGGAGGAGGTTATATTGCTCCTCAATAAATGTGAAATGGTCTCTAGATGGACAGGATGCATTAAAGCCTAGAATGTCAAAGGTGGGAACTAAAGCTTCAGGCTCATCTTCGGCCTCTTCTTCAAAAGGTAAGGAAGATAGACCAGACATAAGATCGAACCCTTTCATATAAGTCACCAATTGCCCTTGTTCCTTTACTATCTTCATCTGTTTTAATGTTTGGATGTTGATAGTATTGATAGGGCATAATTTAACAAAATCTTTGCCATCAAGTGAAACATGAAAGTGCTTGAAAATTTTGTGAGAAGTATCCCGTAGGGTAAAGCTTTAAAGTGTCGTGATGCATGCACAAGTTTCATGAGACCAATTGCTATAGTGGAAAAATCAATTTTACACCCGACTAAAAGTGAGTTCAAAATAAAGAGATCGAAGTGATTAACTTTGTCCCGATGACCCTTGTGGGGAAAATAACATGGGTAATGATATTTTGCAAAACTTTGCATGAAAGAGTTACGTGATGTGCACTTAATTTTGTGATATTCTCGAAGTCTTTCCCGGTGACTCAGAAAGATTGTAACCTTCCACGGCAGGCGAACATTTATGCAAAAATAGTTCCAAGTCACAAGGCTTGAGTTCGAGAATTTCACAAATCAGTGCCTTTGAAATCGCAATGCGCACATTTTTAATCAAACATGTAATCTCGTCGAAATGACGTGCAACGTGTATTTTTTGATAAAATTCTTTCATAAGGCATTGGGATACATGCTTTTCCATGGTAGCCACAGATACCCATCCCATAATTTCATAGCATTCTTCAATGTGAAAAGTGGGTGCTCCTTTTGTAAAATCAGCAAAATCACCAAATAAAATGGGTGATTTTTTGAAAGGATCCGATGGCACTTCCAATTTGAAATCCATTTCTTCCTCCGATGATGATGGAGTGGGTGCCTCACGGATCTTTTCATCCGTTTGCCTCGTTGAATCCCGACATAGTTAAGAATTCGAATAAATTGGTAAAACCCCCAAGAAATTCCAAAAATCCCCAAATGTGAATTCTAGGGTTCGTGCTAAAGACCAATTTTATGAAGGAAATTTCGAAATGTGAAGTGAATACAGTGGCAGCAAAAAAAAATTCTTCAATCAATTTGAAGAATTTGTAAAAATCTTCAAATTTTGAAATAGGGCGCGAATGTTGCCAAAAATGGGGATTTTCGAGTGATTTTAGCAAGAAAATTTGAGTTTTGAAGCCATTAATCATATAGGTAACTTGGATTTGCAAGTGTTATTGATGATGTGATAAAAAAAATAGAGTAAAAACGAGATGGAGTAGGGAGAGAAGTGAGGAAGAAAATGAGAAAAATGGGAGAAAAGAGATCGGATTTGTGTTTTAAAGTTCATGAACCTAGACAGTATTGAAAATAGTGGCCAATCAGAAATAAGATACAGTCATCTTAAGAAATATTTTGAAAAATTTACGAAAGATTGTATAAGCAAGATTTATGTGGTTGAAAAAGAACTAAAGTTATTCCACTATATTTTCATCAATAATTCCTAAAGCTCTTCGAATATGTGAGAAACGATTGTGTGCTAGAGGTTTGGTGAAGATATTGGCTAATTGATCCTCAGTTTTTATAGATTCTAACATGATATCCCTTTTTTTGTACATGGTCAAAAAGAAAGTGGTATCAAATTTCAATATGTTTAGTTCGTGAATGCCAGACGTGATTTTTAGACAAATTGATGGCGCTAGTGTTATCACACAAAATAGGCATATGATCATAAGATAAGTGATAATTACACAGAGTTTGTTTCATCCAAAGTGTGTGTACACATCAACTTGCGGCCGAAACATATTTCGCCCGACGGTGGATGGTACAACGGAATTTTGTTTCTTGCTCGACCGAGACACAAGGGCAATGCCTAGAAAGTGACAATTTTCGCTAGTACTTTTTACGATCAACATTACATCTGGCCCAATTGGCGTCCGAATAACTAATTAGGTCAATAGAGTCCCCGTTGGATACCAAAGTCCTAAGGTTCTAGTTCCACTACGATATCGAAAATTTTTTTTTACAGCACGTAAATGTGATTCCTTAGGATTAGATTGAAATCTAGCCTATAAACATACACTAAACATAATATTGGGTCTACTAGCAGTCAAATAATGAAGGAATCAAATCATACGTCGATATTCTTTGACGTCAACCGGTGTACCATGCTCATCTTTGTCAAGCTTTAAAGATGTGCTCATTAGTGTGTTCATAGGCTTAATGTCATAGATATCAAATATTTTGAGCATGTCTAAAATGTACTTATTTTTGTTTATGAAAATTTGGTCTTTTGTTTATTTAATTTGAAGACCAAGGAAGAATTTTTAGCTCTCCCATCATGCTTATTTCAAATTCTTTACTCATACAATTTGAAAATTCTTCACAGAGACGAATGTGCAACACCAAAAATAATGTTGTCGACATAAATTTGGACAATAAGCATATCCTCCTTATGAGTTTTTAAAAAGTGTAGTATTCGCTTTTCCAATTGAAAAATCATTTGAAAGAAGAAAATTGCTCAAACGTTCGTACCAAACTCTTGGAGCTTGTTTCAAACCGTAAAGAGCTTTTCTAAATTTAAAAACATGGTGCGGATACTTAGATTTTTAAAACTGAGAGGTTGCTCAACAAATACTTCTTCTTCAATAAATCCATTTAGAAATACATGTTTAACATCCATTTGATAAAGTGTAAAACCTTTAAACATGCAAAGGCAAGAAGCATGAGAATGGATTCTAGTATAGCTACGGGTGCAAATGTTTCTTTAAAATCAATAGCTTCTTCTTGATTGTAATTTTGGGTCACTAATATAGCCTTGTTTCGGACAAGTATCCCATTTCATCTCTTTTATTTTTCTAAAAACCCGTTTAGTTTGAATAATGACATGATTGTTTGGTCGAGCGACTAAGTCCCAAACATGATTTCTTTCAAATTGATTTAATTCTTCTCGCATCACTAGAATCCAAAACTCATCAAACTTGGCTTCTTTGAAATTCTTAGGTTCTATTTGAGAAATAAATATACAACTACCGAGATGATTTTTATAAAAAGTTCTAGTTGTGATACCTTTCGATGGATCATCTATGATGAGCTCCTTAAGATGAGATGGTACAAACCTCAATTCTTTTGGTAATCACTTTGGGCCTCGGTTTGTTTTTCTTCATTATCTCGAGCATTTGATTCCTCCTTTTGTTCTTCATTTGGTGCATTTTGCTTTGGTTTTGGATCTTCATTTGTTCAAATGGAGCTTCAAACCTACATCGTCAACACTACATCTCTCAATTAAAGGAGTAAGTTTCAACGACTAAAGTTCGTTTGTTAAAATTCTATATGTTTTTCTAGTCGATGAGTATGAAAGTGAGTAACAAGCTCTGATACCAATTGAAAACTCAAGAACGACTAACAAAGAGGGGGTGAATGGGTTAATTAAAACCTTTTCGAAAATAAATGCAAGTTCAAACAATATGCAAGCAAGAAAGACAATAAGTAGAAAGGAATAGAAAGCTCAAATGATTTGATATGTTGGTTTGGTCAAACGACAATCTACGTCCCCCATTATCAAGTTTTCCATCACGAGCAAGACCTTTTTCACTAAAGTTGATTGACTTATGGTGCAATCCAACCCTTTACAATGCTTCTAGTGACTTACAACCAAGGAGCACTCATCCCTTTACAATGTTAAGCTTTTTGGGACCTCAACAAGACCCGCAATCCAAACAAAAGAAAAATTACAAGTGAAGGTTTTTCTCTCAATAAATGATATAAACACAATTAAGTATCAAGAGAAAAGTATGTAAAACACTTTAATAAATTGCAAAGAATATAGCTCATGGGTTTGTTGAAAAACTTTAATTGAGATAAATGATTTTTCCAAGTTTTGATCACTTAAAAAAGTTTAAATGATTTGATCTTTTAAAGATTGAAAACGAAGATAGAAAAAATCAATAAATGCCTCACTTAAATGCTCAAGAGTTGTTGTTCAAATGTGGTAGAGAGTAGGATATTTATTGCCATCAAACGATCAAAAATATGTCAATCCTGAAACGGGATCTAGACATCCGCTTGGGGTCCGAATAGGTAAATACCCATTTGAAAAAAGTCAAAAAATTGACCGTTACAAGCCATCCGACGTCTGGATGGGCAGCAACTTTGTCCCTCCGGACTTTCCTTCGTGATGAAATTTTCATGTTGGTACTTGAAGGATTTTCTTATTTATGTTGTATAAATAAGTATTTTTGTAAATATTTAATCTTAAAAATTGAGATACTTATCTTTTGAAAATAAGTTTTATGGAAATACTGTTTGTCGTAAAACTGTCTCGTACATAAAAATTGTTTGAGCTATAATCGATGTGAAATATTGAGGTGTTTTACCTTTACATTTGAGTACAAAAATGCATCTATAGCTGAAGTCTTCAATCTCTTCTTTCAATGCGATTTTGACATGAAGACTCGATTTCCATTTCCACGTTCATCATCTTGATAGTCTATCTATAATAATGTTCGTCCATGTGCGTGATTCTCGATTTCAATTATTGTGTCTTGATCTTTTGTTAATTTTGTGACAATCACTATCAACACTCAAACTCAATTTGTTAGAAATAAACGCAATTTGCTTGTGATAATCAAAATGAGAGGCCAACAAATTATTATCTTGATTTAATCAAAATTGATAAATTAAAATACTCCCTTTTAATTTATCACCAATTTACATTCGTCGTCCTAGATTGATATCTAACAATGTATCAGAGCAATACATGTGACGTAAAATTTCACATGGTGTGAAAAAACAAAACTTGTTTGTTTACCATGAAACTGTAATTCCTTCGTTAATATGATCTGATTAATTACGAAATATGGAAGTGTGTCAATCTTGATTATCGATCATATCTTTCATTCCATTATTAAGTTAATATAAGTCGAAAAGGAGTTTTCAACTTATGGGTACACCTTGGCCAATGATTTCATTATCAACTTAACTGAATCAAATATAGATCATATTCTTCTACTATCTAAGAGTGAAGAATCATCTATTGATCATTCACAACCTTCATATTATTCTCCACATACCCAAACAATATTGTATTAGCGACCCTTGACGGAGCAACATCCAACACTACCAAAGTATGACTGTCCTCATATAAGGCACTATGATGACTTCAAGCTAAAAGACCAATTCCACTATCGAACGTTAGAGATTAACCACTAACACTCGGATAGTTATCCATGTGGAATCTCTCAGCTGGTGTCCAATGTTTTGTTCTATAAACAAAACATTCGTGTGTTCATTTAAGTGTCTCCACACTTTAGTTTGTGAGATAATCTACTTATTTCACAAGTAAGAAATGTCACACGTGATAGTTTATCCATAATAACAATATTCACATCTTGTTATTATTTATGATCACAGATGATTTAAGATTCAATCATATGTAACTTGTATCTTATAATCCAACTCTTTGTGATTAACAAATTACTAAGATTTGAATATATGGACTCTATTATTTAATTTAATTGAATATTAATTAAATAATAAATCTGCTATAAAATTGTATCAATAGTATATTAAAATTCTTCATGCCTAGAGTTCATTGGACCTAGGGCATAACACTTACAGGAATGAGGCATATTGACATGAAATTTCAGTTCTTAAGAGACCTCACTAAAGATGGTGTAATTAATCTTATTTACTGTAGGAGTGAAGACCAGGTCGCTGACATACTTATCAAGCCCTTCAAATTGCTTGCATTCTAGAAGTTAAGAAAGTTGCTTGGAGTTTGCATTTTGAATAATCCAATATGAGGGTGAGCGCTTTGGAATTGACCTTCAGTAAACTGAACGTTGAAATATCAGCTTAGGAAAAGGATCGCTAAAAAAGTCTTTTTTTTTTTTTATTATGCATGTGAATTTTTAGAACTTGTAGTGTCGTCCTAGCCTGGGAAAGATCCAACACTCGGGGAGCCAGCGGGCGCCCATGCTAGACCCGTCAATAAAAACGGTGAATGAAGATTAGTGTTAAATATATAATTGTTACTTTACCAACATTGTGGATCATATGGATGGGCATCACTTTTCCATGCAATGATACACAAGTTCTATACTCTATCTTTTAATTTTTAAATACAGTAAATAATAACTAAATATTAACTAATAATTGTACCGACCTTCAACAATAGGGAATGTCTTTCATATAGTAGAGGGTCACTTTGTATGTGAGAGGTATGGGTTTTTGATTCCATGTACTTCCACTTTTTTATTTAATTTTTTAATAATAACTAAGCAATTATCTATCATTAGTTTTCGTTTTCGAAATGATTTCTTTAGAAAATCTATTGACTCAAATTATTACTTAACAATATATATACTTTTATCATTAGATTTTATCAATTTATTTTATAAAATTCAAATTTGAACAATCTAAATGCTAGTTTTTATTCTTTTAATAGTTCGAAAAAAAATTGTCTTTTGGGATAAAAAATATTTTAATTCTAAAAATCATTATTTTCAAAATTTTACTTAACCTTCTTCTAAGCTTCGAACTTTTCTTTACCGTTTAATCATAATTTACGTATAAACTTTATCGTGTCTCACTTAAGTTCGTAAAAAATCTGAAACTTAATCATGCATATAAGATTAGAAAATTTATTTGTTTTCCCATAGTTTTTGGTTGTACTGGATTATATTTTCAAATGCATATAACTTTTACGTTTTAGTGCATTTATAAATTGATTGAAATCTTTTTAATATTATTTAATTATTGAATATTAATAAACAATCTTATTATTACGACCATCAAGGGTCAATGGCCACCCTAGCTAACTTAATATCCTAGATCCGTCATTGGTCCTAGTCTTTAGGCAATTTGGCTACTATTCTTATTTTACATGTCGTGGCCTAGTCTATAGAATAAGTTAGCTGCAAGATGAACAAGTCTTTTGTACGTGAGGTAGTGGCTAAAACACATTGCTTTTATCCATTATGTTATTAGCTCTATAAATAGAGCATATTGTTTACATTAACATGAAAATTGAGCTTAAATAGGCTTGTGGGATGCAAAAAATGGAGGAGATTTTATTATTGGTAGAATGGTAGGGTAAAGTGGGTTACACATAACTCATGAACGGGGCGATGATTTTGAATGTATTTAGTTAACCTAATTACCTTTTACTATGTATTACATTATTAGTGCAAGCTAGTACATAGATTATTACATTAGTTTTCGAAAACGGAATTGAGTATAGTGAATAATGGGATAAGGATTTAGAAGGCCAATGATACTTTCTTAAGATAAATAACTCAACGATTTTTTTTTTTTTTTTTGTTAGTTTCGAAGATGAAGTTGAGTATAATGACAAAGGCTAGACAAAACTTATGATGACTAAGACTAGACCGACCTGACCCAAACCGTACCAAGTCGTTCTTCTTATGTTAAATACTTGAACGAGTATTTGAATTGAGAACGACAAGTTTGGTTTAGTTCTCGATTCTAGACGAAGAACAAAAAATCGAATAAAAATTGAATTTCCCTAATTTTTTTAATCATAAATAAACTAATTTTTTTCTAAATAAATTTGCTAACTAATTGATTAAGAGCAAACTCAAAATATAATTTTTTCGATTTCTATTGTCACACCCCAAATATATAGATAACCATACAATAGTACCATGTATAGAAATGACTTAACCTAGACACAGGATTTCACACATTTTTTTTTTATAGATAAAATGAAATAATCATCTTCATAATAAGGTCCCTGTCTATTATGAGTTTCAAAAGTATCTATCATGCCATTTCGAAAGTCATATATATAGTACAAGATTCTCCAAATATAATATAACAAATTATAAGACCAAAACAACAGCCCACAAAATAAACCTACATGTCGTCATCCATGTACATCGAACCCTGGAATCCTATAAAAGCTCCACAGCTAGCCTTGACCTCTATGAAGTCCCATGCTCACCTACAATTGAATAACTATATAAGTTAATGCTTAGTAAGTAAAAGTCATACATGTCATTAGTACAAGTAACAATAATATATGATGCCATGCTATTTACTTTAAACATTATGCTAATGATGCATCATATCCAAGTGTTCGTCAAAGTCAACCAAAAATAACTTCATTTAAAATCTTTCATTGGGCCCTTGACCCACCTATTATGCACCGAATAGAGTTCTACGCAATTTAAACATCAATAATCAATAATCTAATGGCCAATATGATATCGACGCAGTCGAGTGGACCATCCTCTTGTGATCACTAGAGGTACATCAATAACCCAAGCATCTCATCCACAGTGTCAATAATCATGATATCAAAAAGGCACAGTCGATGGTCCATCCTCCCATGATCACCAAAGGCACATCCCCTATCTACCCCTGAGATCACCCTGGAAGTCTCACTCACGATGCCAAAACATGTCATATAAGCATATCTCATATGCCCCGGTGTCCTAGTAGTGGTCAATGAAACATTTTATAATGTAAATTCACTTTTCCAATCATGTCATGCATGCTAACTCGCTAGCGATAGACATGTCGTGCATGTACATGCAAATGGTTATGAATGGCATGCTCAACCAACATACTTTCGAAGACACATTCTCAATCATCATAACCATCACACGGTATGCTACAAACTCCTTGTCTTACAACCTAGAAATCAGTTCCTTTTATTGAACACCAAATCAAGATTTTATCATGGCTGCTTTGAGTTTCACTCAGATCAGACCTTCAAAAATTGGAGTCTAACCTATTAAAGATAATTTCTATACTTCTAACTCTTATATTAAAACATTCACCTTGATAAATACAAGTTATATCGAAGGAATTATTTAAAATCAAAGGGTTAAATAATTTAGATATGGAGTCATATGTGACTTAGAAGATGCATAACTATCCTATATAAAGTGCTAAGGCTTTAGAAGATGTGCTGGAGTCCTTAAGCAACACATGTTAAGTAGGGGGTGTCTCCTTTTGGCTACATTCTAATTTTGCACCTATCGTTCGATAATTTGCATGAAACTTAAGGATAATATACCACATATAGGAAGTCTTAAAGGAGTGGTAGACATGGATAATGCTTAAGGGTGAACGAATTGACCATTACAAGGATAAATCAATAGGCACGATGCGTACTAAGCATGAGGTGGTCTCTTGTGGTTAAATCTGGTTTTGTACCAATCCTTACAAGTACAAATCAAGTATCCTCAGTTTCTTTTGATGCCTTTAAAATCCATTTTACTTGCCCTAATATCCCAAAATATAATATAAAGCTAATTCCTTAACCTTTCATTTAATTACTTACCCGATTGACACCAGATTTCAACGATTTGCACATCAATATTTATAACATAATATAAACCTTATCTTATTACATTTTGATCATTTCACTTCATGTCTCAGGCTCTAAATGTGTCAATCACCTATCTAGGGTTTAAGGTTACCTTGATCAACCAAATGGAAAGCTTAAACCCTTATCAAAACTAATTTCGACCTTTTCGATACTCCCATTGCTTACCAAGTCAATCTCCAACATCTAAATTAACCTGGTTTTCTATCATAGCTCAATGAAAAATTCACCACCTAGGTCGAGGAATCAAAGACTAAAATCTTGAAACCTTAACAATTGGATACACAGTTTTAAGAAAAAGTAATTAGGATAATTTGTGCAAATGACAATGTAATAGCATAAAATGCATGAATCATATTTGGCCAAATGAGTAACGTAAAGTTCATGGTATTACATCTAATTTTCAACTCAAGCCCAATTTAATCAAACTAACCTAAATATCCAAATCTTTGTTCTACCATAGTGTCGTTTCTGCCGTTATGATGAAATCAAATTGGAAGCTCAGTTGCACTTCTCTTCATTATTGTGAGCTCGCTATGTTCATCTTCCTATGATTTTAACAGTCAAATCTATGAAGAACTCAATGAAGAGGAGTTCAAAAGATATCATAGGATTGGACTGCTTAATTTTGTAAGAGTGAAATTGAACATTTCATTAGTTAAATTGATGTAGCGTCGTTGTATATGTTAAAAAATTTTAATTATTGTATGAAACTCGAGAACCGAATTGAACCAAATTGAACCTGAACATTCAATAATTAAATTCGGACCCAATGATTCCACTTACTAAATATCAAAAAATTTGAGGTTTGGTTCTGTTCTCTTTAGAATCGAATTGAACCGAATCCAACCGAACCATTTCCAACCACAATAATGACTAATAGGATAAAACATTAGAAGTACAATGATTCCACTTACTAAATATCAAAAAATTTGAGGTTTGGTTCTGTTCTCTTTAGAATCGAATTGAACCGAACCCAACCGAACCATTTCCAACCACAATAATGACTAATAGGATAAAACATTAGAAGTACAATGCTAATTTCCGAGATAGAGTTTAGCTATTAATGGAATAAGAAATTAAACATCAAGTGCTAATTTAATATGGAAGTTAACTTCGATGACCAATATAAAAAGGGAAAAATTCATAACTAAGAGACGAGTATCACCCATTTCAAAACTAAGAACGAAGTTTTCAAAATTTAAAAATCAAATATTTATTAATATTTATTTATGATTTAATTTTATCAATTATATACTTTTTTAATTAATATATTAAGGTCACGGTCTATACAATTTAATCACAAATTAACGATTTAGTTAGTAACATATTATTTTTCGATCACAAATCAAAAATTTTATATGGCACAAATTATTTTACGGTCACAATTCAAAAATTTTATAGGTCATAATTTGTTCATCGATCATAAATTATTAGTCACAATTTAAAAAATTTTAAGGTTACACATTATTTTTTTGTCACAATTTATCTTTTTCATTGATCATATATTGTTTATTAGTCACTGATTAACCAATTTAATAGTCATAGTCAACTAAATAATTTGTGATCACCATCAACACTTGCGACCACAATCTCACCACTGCCTACAGTACCACTACACACCACAACATCACTACATCGCACATCTGAACACTACCGCATTGTCATCACCACACTACTACAGTCACAATCTGTGCCATCTCCACGCCATTATAAATATGATATGCAGAGCCTCTGGCAGAGGTCATAGTGAAATCTGATTGCCTTTACCAATGCCACCACCACATGAATCACTACCTCTAGTGCCACAATCATCGTCAATGCCTCGCCATGATCACCAATAGTACCACCGCCTCACCCCACCATCACTGTAAAAACCACCAAAACATGAAAATCACTACCACCCATCCAACAACTAAAAAAACCACCGACGCAATCTGGGCTACTGCTTCCACAATCATGCAATCACTATAGCCATCTACACTACTATAGCCACAATCTATAGAGTTTCTGCGATCTGAACCGCTGTTGGCATGATTTGCAGTCAAGAAATGCTTCACCAGTGGTGCTCACGATAAAGAGGTAGAGAGATGATCCCTGAGGGTGGTGCACTCCAGCAACAAATGTTGACGAAGATTGTATTGAGTGTGGTGAGAAAGATGATAATGGAAAGAAAATAGGGAAGAAGAAAATGAATTAGGGTTTATAATGGAATAGGATAATTAGTTTTTTATATTTATTAAAGAATTAACAAAACATTTGAATTATGAAATGGGATCTCTAAATGTCTTGGTTCCTGTAATTTCCACAAATAAAAACACCCATTTATTTATGGCCGAAACAAGTTATCCTCAATGGGTAGGTATGCCAAGCCGCAAAACATAAATAGAACGGAAAATAACAAAAATTAAAATTGCACTAACTAGGGGTCAAACCTACAACTTCTATAGCTGGTGTTATACCTAAGAGTAATGCTACTTGCATATTCTTTATAGCTTGGTATACAAAAAGAAGGAGAGAGGGGGAAATGGAAGAGAGAAATGAAAAAGGAAAGAAGAAAATCAATTAAATTTTAATAATGTTATGTCATCAATCTATACATAAATATGTAAATATTTATGCATATAATATTAGGTCTTACTATTTTTTCTCGCTACAAATTGATTTGATTGAAGTTTTTTTACCCAATCATGTTATTTGTACAATTCGGTTAACCACCATGTGAGTTAGGAGACATTATATCCATTCATTTGAATTAAAATCAATGACAAGGATTTTTTATACGCATACATTGTCAACCAAGTTGTAACTAGCTTTATTTTATTTTATTTTTTATGGCATGGTCAATAAGGCCTGTGCCTCAGGCCCAAAATTGGAGGAAGCCTCATTTTTTGCCCATATTTTTATATTAAATAAAGTGAAAGGAAAAAATTAGTATCTATTTTTCATTCATTTCCCCTATGATTTTTACTACGACTGCTCCCCGCTTTCGACCTCCAAGGGGCTCCAACTCCAATCGAATCGGCAACCAGCAACAACCTCATTTCCTTAGGCAGCCTCTTCTCTTCTTCTGTTCCCTTCACTCTTTTACAAATTACAAGAGAACAACCCACAAAACAACTAAACAAGTCGACCTTTTTTCAACCATAACCGTATGCTCGATTTGCCACCTCCAGGCTCCGACCAACTATTGACAACCACAGATGGAGCCACCATACAAAGAGGGGACCAGACTGGACACTAGAGACCCTGCAGTGCAGTCTGTGCTATGCGTATGGACAGGATCGGACCGACTTGTGCAATTGCAAATTGTATTTGTGAAATTGCGAGTTGTACAATTTGCAAATTGATATTGTAATCCATTTTTAATTTTATTTATTTCTTAATTTTGGGTTCATATGAATATGATCTTATCTATGTTCTTACTTTCTAATTTTTGAAAATAATTAAATAGTATTTTTGATTTTTGATTTGGTAGGATTTTTAATAAAATTGCAATTTGCAATAGGATTCTGAATTTATGATGAATAGATTAATGCAATAGAATTATATATTTGTATTGGAGTTTGATGTTAAATTTTTATTTCAGGCTTGTAGGCTATGAGGGTGGAATTCTCAAGAGTGTGATTCTATAATTTTCGTCGAAATTCTACTTCTTGGGTAAGCAATGACTTTCCCTAATATGTTATTGAATATATTGAAAATGTTTGAAGCCTCGTCAGCTTTTATAATTGCAGCCTAGTCGGCTTATATAATTGGTTATTTTAGAATAAATTACACTGGCACATGTAGCAGCTATTTTGAAAACTCTAATTGTGAGATGATCGAGATATTTTGTAATTGTCTTTTAGGTTAATCATTTGGCATTAAATATAGACTCATACACTATGCCTCCTACATATGAGTTTGTTACTTAAAAGAGAAAAAGAAAATGAAATGACATTACATTAACTCAATCAAGTAGGGGATATTGACAAATACTTTAAAGCTGCAACGTGAATGCATTGAATGAGGATGAAGTAGAGATTCAATTTCCATGTGTTAATGATGTAGATGATAAAGATGAAGAAGTGAGTCAACCTATCTATATGAATGAAGTAGATGATAAGGAAGAGGAAGTAACGAAACTTGTCTGTGTTAATAAAGGAGATGCTGAGAAAGAAGATAGTTGTTTTTCTCTAAATTCAGATGATCCTGAGAATCAAAAAATCGTTGATCATGGAACAAAGGATTATTTAGTTGAAATGAGTCCAAAAAGATTTGATAAAATTTCTTTTCCCAAAGATTGTACAAATAGACATTTTGATTTTTCATTATATAAGCGATTACTACCAAATGGGCAAACAATTGATAAAAGATGGCTAGTCTATTCAATATCTATGAACAGAATCTTTTGCTTTTGCTACAAGTTGTTTAAAATAACAAAAAATGTGACCAAATTTGGTCAACTGGGTAATGATGGATTCAAAGATTGGCATAATTTACATCGGTCTATTAAAAATCATGAAGGAAATGATGAGCATTTACATTGCACGACTAGTTAGGTTGAAATGGAAAATAGGGTTTGAACAAAAAATATGATTGGTAAAAGCATTCAATTTGTGTTCTATGCAAAAAATAGAACAGTGGAGACATGTACTAACGAGGATAATCGCTATTGTAAAAGGGGTCGCCAAAAACACCTTGTCATCTCGAGGAGAAGATAAGAGGCTACATATTGTGAACAATGGCCTGTTTTTACAAATGGTAGAAATAGTTATTGAGTTTAATCTAGTAATGCAAGAGTACATTTAGCGAGCTAAAGGACATAAGATTCAATATACACATCTTGGCAAAAAAAATCAAAATGAGTTGATACAGATGTTGGCTAATGAGGTGAGAAGTTCAAATGTCAAAAAAGTTAAACATGCAAAATATTTCACGGTGAGATGCAAGTTGCGAAGAGCAAATGTCTTTAATAGTACGATGTGTAGATGATTCAGCAAACTTACATAGAGTTGAAGAATATTGGCTAGAATTTTTTAAGGTAGATGACACAACAAAACTTGAACTTGCAATCGAGCTTCAAAAGGTTTTGATCAAACTTGATCTTGATATTCATGATATTAGAGGGCAAGGGTATGACAACGAATCTAACATAAGCACAAAGCACAAAGGTGTGCAAAGAAGAGTACTTGAAATGAATCCCTAAGTTTTCTATACTCCATGTGACGCTCATATTTTGACTTTAGCATTATGTAATATGGTGAATTGTTGTTCTAAAGCTGTATCCTTTTTTGAAGTGATACAATGCATCTACACATTGTTCTTCTCTTCTACCAAGTGAGGAAAAATTCTCAAAGATAAAGTACAATGTTTGACAATGAAGTCATTGTCATAAACATGTTGTGAAAGTCATGTTGAGAATATGGAGCCTGTAATGGAGCAAACTACACAAATAAGAGATGTTTTACTTGATATGGCAGAATGTAATGAAGATTCTAAAGTAAAGAGTGAAGCCAAGTCGTTAGTAACATATGAACTTAAGAATTTTGAGTTTTTGCTTGGCATGATAATCTGGTCCAAGTTATTACATATAGTCAATATTATGAGTTAATTTCTTCGAATCAAAACCATGGATATTGATCATGCTATCGACCTCTTGCAAGGATTTATTTCATTTCTTGAAGATTATAGAGAAATTGGATGTGCTATTGCCATGTATGAGTGACAAAAAAGGCAAGCGAAATGGAATTGAAGCTATATTTCTAGAAAAAAAAACACATAATTAGAAGGAAAAACAATTTGATGAAAGTGGGAGTGATGAGGTCAAGCAATCGACAAAATAATATTTTAGAGCTGAATACTTCATTTCTATAATTGATCGGCCTCTATCTTCTCTACGGACTCGATTTGAACAATTCAAACAATATGATGACACATTTGGATTTTTGTTTAATTTGAAGAGCTCAAGGGGTACAACTTATTCAAGTTTGTTGAACTCTTGTATAAATCTTGAGAAATATCTAGAACATAATGGGCATTTGGGCATCAATATAGGTGATCTATATTTGGATTTACAAGTCTTTAGGTGTTAAATACCAATTGAAGCAACAAAAGCAATCGAAATGCTACAATATTGGAAGACATTGAATGTTTGTTTCCGAAATGCTTATATTGCTTGCAAAATTTTGTTAATCATACCGGTTATAGTTGTATCTACAAAAATAAGTTTCTCAAAATTGAAATTGATCATGACTTACCTCCAATCAATTATGTCACAAAAAAGATTGAATTGATTTGCTATTTCATATAAATTATTCAGATTTGATTAATATTTTTACCTCCAAAACAGCAAGGCAGATTGTGATAACCAGGATTCCTAATTATTCAAGTGTCATTAAAGTATAAAGTAAAACTTAAATAAAAGAGTAGAAATGTATCATAGATTTCTTTATAAATAATTACGATTATGCGTTGGTCATAATAACTATATTTTAAAGAAAATACGTTTGATATAAGAAAATCTTGAAATAAATTCAACATAAATTAAATAAAATTTGACATAACTTCATGAAAATTATTTTGAATATCACACAACGGCATTCATCTCCGCATCGACCACCTCGAACCATTAACTTTCTGAAAAGGGCAAAAAAGAACATAATGTAAGATAAAAATTTCAATGAGTGTGCATGAGTAAATTTTGTTCATGTATATGCATTTCATGGAAAATTTCATACTTGCATAGGGAGATACAAAAATTGGACCTAACGTAGATGGTACCAAATTTCCATTTATAATGCTACTATTCTCCAGTTCATTCATACAAATCTTATACATAATACATACCATAACTTAACATAGCCATGAAATAACATATAGAGAATCACTCACATAATAACGTAATAGCACATTTACCTTTTTCACTTGACAATTCAAAATGATAAAACAAGTAATTGTTGGATAGAGATCCTTGATCAGCGTGTGGGGATATGTAATTGTGTAAGTGTATGATTATGTTTAATATGAAATAAGCAATAGAAAGAGTAAAGGGAGAGATAAAGTGATAGAGATAGAGAGAAAGAGTGTACATAGCTAGAGTAGTATAATGTTGAGTTTATATCCTATTTATAGTATAAATTCTTGAACCATATGTAGAAAAGTGAAAGGAAATGGCTAGATGTTAGACGTGGTTAATGCATAGATGGTGCATTGTCTTGAAAGTTGTCAAATTAAGATCTTTAATCATGTGTTCAAATAAAATTGACTTGGCTTGAAACTTGCTGTATATAATGCAAGTGGTCAAATCCATTACATTTATTTATGTGGTCAAATTAATTAAATTGCTTAAAACGTGGTGAATAATTCATGTGGTCAAATAAATCATATTTAATCATGATTAATTGGCATATTTACATATATTTTACACATGATTCCGTCTATCTTACAAATTAACTCTCCACTTAGGTCCTCAAACTATTGGATAGTAATCAATAAAGTCATTTAACTGGGCCAATAACTAATAAGGTCATTAGATTTTAGTAATAGCTCAATTAAGTCCTAGTTTTAAATCTTACAACTAGTAATAAAAATTCAGGATATTACAAATCTACCTTTCCTAAATTAAATTTCATCCATGAAATTTACCTTAATTTCATCCGCAAAATTTACCTTAGAACTCCTCGAAGAGTTGCAAGTACTTGGCTTGCATTTCCACTTCTCACTTCCAAGTAGCTTCTTCAATTGAGCGATTACGCATTCGTACTTTTAGTAAATGGATCACCTTGTTCCTAAGTTCTTGAAATTTTTGATTGATAGTTTTGACAGGTACTTCTTCATAACTCAAATCGCTTCGTAACTCAATTGATTGATGATTCACTACATGGCTTGGATCAGGGATGTACTTCTTGAGCAGGACACATGAAATACGTCATGTTTTACTAAGAGTTCAAGTGGTAAAGCCAATTGATATGCTACACTTCCAATGCGCCTCAAGATTTCAAATGGGCCAATGAATTTTGCTAACAACTTTTCCTTCTTACCATAATGTAATACTCCTTTCATATGCGCCACTCTAAGGAATACTTTATCACCTTCAAGAAATTCCAAGACCTTTCACCTCTCATCTACATAGCTTTTCTGTTTGTCTTGAGCTATTTCAAACCTTTTACCAGTATTGTCACTAGCCTACGTAGTTTGTTGGATAATCTTTGGACCTAAAATCTTGTGTTTGCCAACCTCGTCCTAATGAACTAGCGATCTACATTTCCACCCATACAATGCTTCATAGGGTGTTATGTCGATAGAGGTGTGATAATTGTTATTATAAGCGAACTAAATTACGGGTAGATGTTTCTCCCTATGTCCACTTTAAAACATACAATTGAAGCATATCCTCTAATGTTCAAATAGTTGGCTCAGATTGACCTTCTGTTTGAGGATGGAAAGTTGTACTAAAGTTCAATTTAGTTTTCCATAGCCCGATGTAAATTCTTCCAAAAATTTGATGTGAACCTTGGATCTATATATTATAAAATTGAAATTGTTACACCATGCAACTTCGCCACTTCCTTAATATACAACTGTGCAAATTGGTCCATATAAAAGGTCATACTGAATGGTAAAAATTAACAAATTTGGTTAATCGTTCAATGATCACCCAAATGGCCTCATGACCTTTTACTGATTTCGACAAACCTACAACAAAGTTTATCGTTACTTGTTCCCATTTCTATTTTGGAATATCTAATGGTTGTAGTAACCCTGATGGTCGTTGGTGTTCGGCCTTTACTTGCAAGCATATTAAACAACTTTCAACATACTTAGCTATATCCTCCTTTGTTCCTTTCCACTAAAATACCATTTCCAGGTCCCAATACATCTTAGTACCTCTTGGATGCATTGAATATGGAGTAGAATGAGCCTCCTCTAATATTTACTTCTTCAATTCCTCAATGTTTGATACACAAAATCATTCTTGATGATATAGTACTTTGTCATCAGATGTGGTATAGTCTTTCTATTTTTCCATTTCTATCTCAGCTTTAATAAATTCCAAGGACTGGTTACCCTTTTGATGACTTTAATTACAATCACAAAGTGTTGGTCAGATAGATAATACGTTCATCCGAGCTAAGATACCAAATTTAGTTGTGACAATCTAAGACTTAATCTCTCGAACTCCTTCCATAAAGGTTTCTGTGTGGCAAAACTATCACTTGACCCATCGTCTTCCTACTCAGGGTATCCACTCTCATGTTCGCCATGCCTAGATGATAGTGGATTTCACAGTCATAATCCTTCATCAACTAAAGCCATCTTGTTTGTCTTATCTTTTTGAGTGAAAATATACTTGAGGCTTTTGTAGTATGTATAAATATCATAATTATGAACATATGGTATCAGTTGTCTCGATACGCAGTCGATCACATTGCCTTGTTACATTAAAAAACATACCAAGCTATGCTTAGATGCATTACTATAGATTACAAAACTTTTTTTCCCTTTTGGTCTGGTCATCATCGATTCGCTAACCAATCTCTTCTTCAACTCTTCAAAGCAATGTTCACAATTTTTGGTCGAGTAAAATCTTGCACCCTTACAAGTTAACTATATCGGTGGTCCAAATATCCTTGAGAACCCTTTAATGAACCTCCTATAATATCCAGCTAAACCCAAAAAACTAGGAATTTATCCTATACTAGTTGCGTTGACCAATTTAGAACTGCCTCTACTTTAATTGGACCTAACTCTATTCCTCGAGCTATAATGGCATGCCCAAGGAATACTCCTCGCTCTCACCAAAATTCACATTTCATAAATTTTGCATACAATTTCTCATTCGTTAGGGTTTTCAACACAATCCTCAAGTGTTCCTTATGTTCTTCTTTATTCCTCGAACAAATTAGGATGTCATCAATGAATATGATGACAAATGATCAAGAAAATCATGGAAGACACGATTCATCAAGTTCAAGAATACTCCGAGAGCATTTGTCAAGCTGAACTGAAAGCCCAAGATTGACGAACCAATAGAGGGGTGACTTGGTTCTTAAAACTTTTTCCACAATTAATTTTAAGTTTAAAATTACTATGCTAGCAAATGTAATAATTAAGCAAATGTGTACAAATATGAAACTAAGTGAACGAATGTAAAGAACGTAATATAAAAAATAATAAATAAAAGGGATAGAGAATGCAAATGATTTAATAGGAGGATCGATCCAACCTAACGATCTACGTCCACCAAGCCCTCCGTGACGAGCAAGGCCTTTTCCACTAAATGTGATTGACTTATGGAGCAATCCAACGCTTACAAAGCTTTCGGTGACTTACAAACAAGGAGCATCAATCCTTTTACAATATTGAGTTTTACGAGACCTCAACACGACCCTCAAGTTTACAGATAAAAGATTTACAAATTGAAACTTCTCATATAGTAGATTATGTATTCAAAGTTGAGTATGATAAGCAAAATAGGCTAACTCTTTAAGAAATGGCAATGAATGAAGCTCGAGAATTAGGTGAGAAAAACTTTGATTAGTAAAATGATTTTTCAAAAGTTAAATCAATCAAAAGTTTTTTCTAAATAGATTGATAGAGATAGACAAAGAGTGAAAACTAAATAGATAAGATCAATACTATCTCACTTTAATGCTATTAGAAGTTGTGTATTGAATACCAGACATTCGATAACCTACCAAACGATCAATTGGCAATTTTTTGGTCAGAAATCAAAACAGTCACTATTTAGACCATTGGACAAACATGTCTTATCAGACGTCCGCCATATATACTGGACCCATCCAGTACGACCAAAATTTTCTATAAAAATTTTTTTATTGTTTAGAAAAAGATGTCATAATAAAGAATATTTTTAAAATTATTTTTCAAGGTTGTTGACACTTCCCAAATATGTAATAAATTTCATACCTTTGAAAAATAATTTTATATGTGAAAATATTTGAAACGTCGTTTTTCCTTATGCATAAAAATTCATCTTGAGCTTCAAATGATAATGCCAATTTTTAAAGCGTTATACCTTTACACTTGAATTCAATATATCTAAATCTAATGACTTCAACGATTTGTCATATATGCTCGGCTTTTATCTCATCTTACACTGCTCATTGATACAAGTATTCCAAAGGCGACCATTTCATCTTCAATTGATCAAATTTGCCACAATTTCTATAATCACTCAAATGCAACTATTAGCTATATAAGCAATTTGTTTGTTATAACCAAAACGTGAAGTCAACCATAGGTCAACACGAATGACATAACTAGAAACTCCTAGTGGCCATATCAAGTCCTAAAAGTTTTTTTCAAGCTATTATCACTTGTCTTGATTCTCAGTTGATGGTATCAAAATCGTAGATCAATCTTGGAAACTACCACTACCTCTCGAAGTTGGTCAAATAAGTCTTCAATTCTGGAAAGAGGATACTTGTTGTTAATAGTAATCTTTTTTAGTTCTCGGTAATCGATACACATCCTCATCGACCCATCTTTCTTTTTGACAAAAAACGCTGGTGCTCCCCATGGTGATACACTAGGTCAGATCAATCCCTTCTCTCACAGTTCTTCTATATGTGTCTTTAATTCTTGTAGCTCTTTTGTTGCCATTCTATAAGGGACATAAGAAATATGTATGGTCTTGGGAGTGAGATCGATCATGAACTCCACTTCTTGTTTCGGTGGCATGCCAAGTAAATCATCTGGAATAACTTCTTGAAATTCTCGTACTACTCTTACTTCATCGACTGTCGATTCCTTATCTCCTTCCTTGTTTATTAACGAGATAAGGAAATCTATGCTACTTTCTGATTGTAAGATCCTTCGTGCTTGTAATACAAACACAATGCAGGGTGGAGCCTACTCTTAGTCATTGGTAATCGAAATTCTTCTTCTCCTAATGCTTGGAAGACTATCTCCTTCTTGAAATAATGAATTGTCGCGTGGTTCTTGGATAACCACTCTACCCCAAGAATTACGTTGAAATCACGCATATCTAGTATATAAACTTCCATTTTTAAAAGATCTAACATCGATTTTTATCCTTTCTGTCTCAACTATATTATCTGTGTTTTCCAAATGGTATGGACACTTCTAAAGGCAAACTTGCAAGTATAATATTCACATTTAGTCTTTGTACGAATTTAATGGATGTAAAGGAGAGAGTGGCACCGGAATCAATTAATACATAGGCATTTGAGTTGGATATTAAAACATTACCTGCCAAAACATTACCTGCTTCTACTGTGCATTTCCCTATTTTTCCTGGATCTTAAGGCAAGACCTATCCATGTGCCCTTATTCTCCACAATGGAAACAAGTGTTCGTCCTTTGGACAAGTCCAGAGATGGTGTTTCTTACATTTGTTACAAATCAGGTAGCTCTTATTGTCACCTTGAATTTATGTCGTCATTTGTTCGTGTTATCTTTTCACTTGCGCTTTTCTACATGCCCATATTGTTGTTTATTCTCCCTACTAGATTGGCCTTTGAAATCTGCTAGTCGTGCCTTTGTTAACTATTCATGGTAGGTTCTCAGTTCAAGCACTACCACTAGCTACCTTAGGTCATCCCTTAAACCTTATTCAAAATGCCTTGCCTTTTTCTCCTTTGTATCCACAAAGCTATGGACATAATGGGATAACTCTTCAAACTTTCGCTTGTATACAATCAGAGACATCGAGCCTTAAGTCAATATATTTCGGACACTTGTAGGGTAGTATGATAAGTGCAATTTGTGCACTTATTTAGATCACATTATTAAACTTTTACATCATCAAATTATAAAATTTTATTTAATTTATATTAATTTGTGTTTGTTTCAGTGTTCCGCCCGTTTTGAAGCAATTGGAAAAGAAAAGGATAGATTGACGATTAAATAGAAGTTGTGGACCAAATCTCACTTGAATAAAAGTTGGAGGATAAAAATTGGGGAAACAATGAAGAAAAGGATTAACTTGCATTAATTAATGGAGAGAGTCCTTGGAAGATAAAATGCAATCAATTGGACTAGTAATTGGGCTCCAAATTAAAGAGTCATTGGGGATTGGTTTTATATACAAAAAAAAAAAGTCGGCAATTAGGAAGAGGTGGGGAGAAAAAAAAAGGTAGGTCTTGGGGAGGAATTTTTCGGGCAGCCAACAAAGGAGAAAAAGAGGAGGAGAAGAAGAAAACCTACAGAAAAAAATGGCAGGAGTTGGGGGCTGAATTTGCAAGATATAAACGCACAAAAAACACAAATAATTGAGGGGAGACAGCTGCTGAATTTGGGGAAGCACATACAATTGTCGGCTGCTTGTAAAACAAGAGAGAAAAGAAGGGAATAGAACTGCCGGCTGCTGGTGTATATCATATTCATACATAGGCTGCTGGAATTAATTGTAAAACACACAACAATTGGGCTGAGAAATTGGAGAAGAATTGGATCTTGTTTTGAAAGTTAATAGGGCTGTTGTGAGCATCATGAAGACATACAAGGCTGCTGAAATACATACATATATACACGGCTGTTCATCAAGTATATATACACATGGAAATCGTGATACATTGGAGAAAAAAAAAACGGCTGTTGGAGCTTAGTTGAAAGGAAAAGACGGCGCAACATGAATTTGAAAAATAAATTCACTTTCCGTCAATTTCTCGGTGATGTCTTTCCAATTTTATGTGTTTAACTCCAGCAATATGTTAGGCTAATTTTTCTCATGTATTGGATGAAGATGAAACCCGTTATTATTTATTTTAATTCAAGACACGTGGTTTAGTTAAATTCTTGCAAGTGTTGATTAATCTTGCATGCTTAATTTTATTATTTGATTGCTTGATCACCAATTAAATATATGGTTGCTTGTTGTAGTACTGGGAAGCTCACAATAGGTTTAGAACACTGCATGATTAACATACATGCAATAAATTTTAGAAACAAAATTTATCACGTGTGCAATCTTTGAGATAAGTATGAAATTGAATGCGTTCTATTCATATGAATTCAGACTAGGAATAGGATCGGGTCGTGAAGAGAATAGATTTAATTTGTCTTGGAAAAAAAAATTAATTACAGTCGAATTATCAATTTTCAAGAATGCAAGAACGAAACTAGCTAGATAGTCAAGAATTGAAATAGATAATAATATGTGAATTTGTAATCCAATATACTCTTCCCATATACATTTTAAATTCGCATTTTATACGTTTTCATAGATTAAATTAGAATAATTAAAAATCGCAAAAATCACTTTTAGTTTGTTTGCTTTGAATCTAGTTAAGGACTAGTACACTCAATTAAATTTTATTCCTCGTGGGACGATACTCTAACTCACTAAATATATTACTTGTCATTAATCCCGTACGCTTGCAGGTATCTCACGAACATAGTACTTCTCCAAAAAATTCTCCTTGAATTGTTTCCATGACAACAGCAGATGCCTTCCATCAGCGTATGGCGCGCTTTTTCAATATAAAGTTGCACATGCAACTTTTATGGAGTTTGGGCAGTCAATGAGATCAAAGATAATTTCTATCCCTACCAACCAATCTTTTGCTTCCAAGGAGTCTAAGCAACCCTCAAAAATTGGAGGGTGATGTTTTCTAAATAATTCCATGACAACAGCAGCTATGTTCCTTATGTCGTCTGTTGCTATTGGTGTTTGCTACTGTGATGGTGGTGGTGTCAGTTGTCTTGGTGGATGTTGTAGCACTGTTGCTCGGGCGAAGGTACGCGTCATGGCAAGGAATTGTTGAGTAAATTATGGGTCACCCTCTTAAATTGGGTTGTTTGGGCTGTTGAGGTTATTGGGGTTTTTCAGCATTGTTCTTCTACCTCGAGGTGCCATATCCTTAATGAATAACATTATAATAAATAAATACCAAAAAAATGTATATTTATTATTATTATTATCATCATCATCCTTAAGATAAATAAATTTGTAAAATCGAAGTTTCTTGAAAACAAAATGAGTTTCTTTAAAATGAGGATTTCTTGAAATGGTGGTTCTATAGGAATTATTGGAATAGATGTTTCTAAAAATGAAATTTTCTAAAGAAGTGTTTCTTTTTTTCGTATTGGTTTTTTGCATCTTGTTAATTGAGTAATGCTCCACTAAAACGCTTCCAAAGGAGGAGAGGGGTCACAAGTGGACCTCTTAAATCTCAAACTCTCTTTACACTGTTTAGGTCTTTTTAACAAAACCTCTCAATCTTGTAATTACGCAAATCAAGAAAACTTAAACAATATTGAAATCTAGAAGTATCTAAAATATGAATTTTTGTTTATTTATTATTATTATTATTATCATCAACATATTTTGGTAAATTCTAATTGTCATGTCCTAAGCTAAAGGCTTTTAATTTCTTTTGCTACAATTCTCAATAGTTGAAACCAAACAATACTTTAAAATATGATGTATATCACATACTATGCAACACATTATAATTAATTAGGAACATGACATGTTTTAATACTTCATGCTGCGAGAGGTAAACAAATAATTCTTGATACTTATAATTTTCATAACAAGTCGTAATTATTCATGCCTTAATAAATTTTATTATTTACGTAACTAACATAATACGCACAACTAATGATATATAGCAATGAAACATATGAGATAATTGATTCGCGGAGTAACGACTTGGAATATGGCATCGTTGGAAATTAAAAGAAATTGTTTAATCCCTATTATAATTTACTTGTTTAAAACTAATAATTAATAAATTATAAAATAATATTTTAATGAAAGTCATTGATTTGAAGTGTGTCACTAGAGGACTAATTTTTTTGTTTTTTTTATTCATTTTTGCTGGGTCTACGTTACTCTGATACCAACTAGGACAACCTGGATTCTTAACTAATTGAGTGTCATTAAAATTTAAATTTTACTTAAATAAAAGAGTTGAAAGGTATCATAGAATTCTTAATAAATAATTACGATTCAACGTTATTCATAATAAGCGTATTTTAAAGAAAATACGTTTGACATAAGAAAATCTTGAAATGAATTCAACATAAATTAAATAAAATTTGACATAACTTTATGAAAATTATTTTGAATGTCCCAAGATGGCATTCATTTCCGCATTGACCGCCTCGAACCACTAATTTTTTGAAAATGGCAAAAAAGAACATAATGTGAGATAAAATCTCAATTAGTGTGCATGAGTAGATTTCGTTCATGTATATGCATCATGGAGAGTTTCATACTTGCATAGGGAGACATGAAAATTGGACTTAAATTAGATGGTATCAAATTTTCATGCGGAGCGTTACTATACTCTAATCCGTTCATACAATTCTTCTACATAATACAGACGATAACTTTACATAGTTATGAAATAACATATAGTAGAATTACTCACATAATGACATAAGAGCACACTTACATTTCACTTGACAATTCAAAATGATAGAATAAGTGATTGTTGGAGAGAGATCCTTGAATCGAGTGTGGGGCCGTGTGATCATGTAAGTCTACGACTATATTTAATATGAAAATGATAACAGAAAGAGTAGAGGAAAGACAAAGTGATAGTGATAGAGATAGAGAGGGAGAGTGTAAATAGCTGGCAATGGTAGTCTAATGTTGAGTTTTTCTTCTATTTATAGTGTAAATTCTTGAACTATGTGTAAAAAAGTGAAAGGAAATAGCTAAATGTTAGACATGGACAATGCATAGATTGTGCATTGCCTTGAAAGTTGTGAAATCAAGATCTTTAATCATGTGGTTAAATTAATTGAGCTGATTTGAACCTTGGTGTAAATAATGCATGTGGTCAAATCAATTATATTACTTAAAATGTGGTAAATAATGCATGTGTTCAAATAAATCATATTTAATTATGACTAATTTGCATATTTACATATATTTTACATATGATTCTGTCCAACTTCCAAATTAACTCTCCACTTAGGTCCTCAAACTATTGGTGCAGAACCCCAAATAATTCTAAACACCTTAGTGACACTAAGACATGAATATTGGATGACTAAAGTATATTTCAAATTTTTAATCTCATTTGAGACCCATTTTCGACATAGGAAACATTCGATTTGAAAAATAATATTTAAATAAAAGTTGTAGCTCTTTGAGTTAGCTTTCAACGCGCTTTGAATTACCTCAATCGGATATCGGGAGAAGAAGTTATGATAAAAACACCGAAAGCTGTGCAGTGTCAACCAGACTACAACCGATCAACCGAAACTGCTTGAAATAAAAATTCTCATTTTTCTCTAGAATTTAAATATTTATTTTCATCAATTATTTTCTCAAAGGGCCACCCACGTTTTTGGCAATAAAAACCCCACTAATTGAAGCATTTAACCTCAAACTTAAATGACACCCATGTTTTCTCTCTTAAATGAAATTTAACCCTTCATTTGCTTTAAGTTATGGGATATTTAACTATAAATAGAGACCTCATTTCACTCTCTTTTCTCACACCAAAAGCAAAAGTTTTTACATACTAAATAAAGAGAGAAAAAGAGAGGGAGAAAAACTATTTTTCCTAAAAGTTTAAGAAGTGTTTTCAAGCATCAATTCTCAACGGTTTTCAAACATCCAAGGAGTGCATTTCTTTCAACGTCCAAGTTTCATCGAATTTTCAATCCAAGTTTTCAAAGTTTCAAAAGCATCAATCAAGGTAAGTAGAGGTGCAATGTATTTAATCGTGTTAAATTATAAGTTTCGATTCATGTTAATGTTTGGATGTCAAATGGTACTCCAGTACGGCATATCCCTCTATGTTAACAGTTGTATGTCAAATGGTACTCCGGTACGGCATACCCCTCTATGTTGAAGAGATGTTCATATGTCAAATGGTACCCTCGTGTACGGCATACCCCTTCATGTCAAATGGTGCCTTCGGATACGGCATATATGAAAAGTTATAAAGTTAATGTTTTGAAATGTATAGCTTGATCACGAATGCACCTATGACACCTATTCTGTTTTTCAACTCACAGGTTTAATCCCATCTCTACAGATCGAATGAATTCTACCTCGGGCATGGATGGAGGAGAAGATGGAGAGTGATGCAACGAGCCCATGGAAATCCGGTGAATAAGTAATTTGGATTTATTTTTATGAAATGTTTTCCAACGTTATTTCTTTAAAATTTTGAATAACGCAGAATGCAAAAACAAGTTATGTTTTCTTCAAATAAATTACATTTTGTTGTTTTGAAAAATGATTCAGTGTTTTTGTTTAAAGTATTTGAAGTATTGTTATTTAAATTATTATCCGAAGATGTAGGCTTCCGCTAAAACGTATACACTTGTTACTAAACTACTGTTTAAGTTAAGTAAAGTAAGTAGCGTTCCGGTCCACTAGGGGTCGGGGCGTTACAGCATGGTATCAGAGCAAGGTTTAACGGGTTCTGTAGACCAAGTATGTTTTTTTTTTTTTAACAAAAGGAAAATGAAAAGTTTAAGGTATTCCATGGCATCATGCATCCATCCATCAATCTCATCCTATGGCCCAGGTATGTTCAAGTTTAAAGTTAATGATTATGTTTATGTTATGATGCTTTGATATGATTTAGAGATATGTTATTTAAAGATATGTAATGGACTTGGACAAAAGCTAAGAGCTTAAAGGAAATTGCATGATATGAAAGTTTAAATATTTACATGTTTTCTTTAAGCAAAGAAAAAGTATGATGTATGTGAAAATGCAACAGATATGGCTCGTAGAACGGTTAGGGCATATAGAGAAACATTGAACTGTAGAATTGCTATTCATTCCTATGAAAACTATGTAACTGATCCGACTCGACCGCTTAGCGAACATGTGTATGACATCTATGAGAGACGCATGACGGCGGTTAATGCTGATATGGAGATCACGCATATTGAGACCATAAATAACCTCATGCACTCCCTCCCACCTCAATGGGGAGATATGTGAGTCACGGTTAAGGATGAAATGTTAGAAGGCAACCCAAACCTGTTCGAGTTTGAGAGGTATTGCCATGCCCTGATTGATTTGTGGGATGATGTAATCCATGAGGAACCTAAGGAGGAACCTTTGGCTGAGGAAGAAAATCCCAAAGAAGAACCCGAGGATGATTTAGAGAATGATCCTGAGCCTGAGCCATAGGTTGAGATGGACATAGAGTCCGGATCTGAGGCGAAAGACTCCTCCGAAGATGAAGCTCCACCAAAGAAGATCCGTAGAACTTATAGGGATTAGATTTAAATCCTTGTAATAGCTTCCCTTATGTCAAGAAATAAAATACTATCTTCTTTGCTTTAGTATTTAAAGAATGAAACTAATAAGAACCATATGTTTTGTCTAAAGGAAATGGCCAAAGCAAACCAAAACTTGATAAGAGACCTCCTCCGAGCGGTTCAAGACCTAGGCAGGCAAAACCCGAACCAAGCTCAACCCCTACCACTAGCTCCTAATGTTCCAAACCATGCTTTAGTGGTCGAGCAATTTCGAAGGCACATGCCCCCTACCTTCAACGGAGCAGCTGATCCACTTGCAGCCGAGGAGTGGCTTCGCAAGTTGGAGCGTATATTCTAATTGATAGGGTGTACGGACGCTCAGAAAGTCCAGTGTGCTGAGTTCATGTTCTCCGGTGATGTAAGTCATTGGTGGGACTCAATGTCAAGGACAAGGACCCCTAAGCAACAAGCAGAATTGACTTAGGAGCAATTCAAAGAGGAAGTAATGGACAAGTACTTTCCCCAGTCCTTGAGGGATCACAAAGAAAGTGAATTCCTCCAACTCAAGCAAAAGACTATGTCCCTGACTGAGTATGAGAGGAAGTTTGATCAATTTTCAAGGTATGCTCTACATCTGATGGATACGGAAGATAAGAAGGTACGAACGTTTGAACAAGGGCTGAACTCAGATATAAACATGATACTTATGTCCCATCACTTCACCACATACCGTGAAATGCTGGAAAGAGCTCATGCTATTTGGTACCAGAAGACTAGCGCCGAACAACATGGTCAACTGTTCAATCAACCGGACAATGGTAACATGGGAAAGAGGAAATGGAATGGCCAGGACAAGGGAAAAGGCAAGTGGCAGAACAAGAAAGCTAATGGCGGAGCCAATGCCAGCAAAAGCATTGTGCCGGTTATTGCGCCCTGTTCTAAGTATGGAAGGACACATCGTGGCGAGTGCTTACAAGAGAAAAATGTCTGTTTCCGATGTGGCAAGCCAAGATATATCATTAGGGATTGTCCCACACATACCCAGAAGAAGGATGATAACAGTGACCAAAACCAGAAAGGGAAAGCACAAGTTTTTGCATTGACTCAACGGGATGCAGAGGAAAACTCTAATGTCATAGTAGGTACTCTACTGATAGCTAATACACCTGCTTACGTATTGTTTGATTCAGGAGCTACACACTCCTTTGCTTTAACAACTTTTATGGCTAAATCTAGTATTACCTATGATAAGTTGGAAGGTACATTAGAAGTTAGTATTCCTTCAGGCAACCCTTTGAATACTGATAGAATAGCCAAGTCAGTAAGTATCGAAGTTGAGGGAAAACCAATGGAAGCAAACCTATACATGGATTTTGATGTAATACTAGGCATGGATTAGTTAGGTTGTAATTACGCCACCATTCGATGTAAGGAAATGGAAGTATCATTTCAGAAACCAGGAGAGGAACCATTTTCGTTCCTTGGAATGAAGACGAAACCCCTTATTTGACTAGTATCGGCTTTACAAGCTGAGAAGATATTGAGAAAAGAAACATGTCAAGGTTATCTCGTAAGTATCTCAAGAGGGAAACAAGAGACGATAAGGGTTGAAGATGTACCAGTAGTACGGGAATTCATAGATGTATTTCTAGAAGATCTATCTGGTATTCCATCCAATAGACAAGTGGAATTCACCATAGACCAAATTCTCAGGACGGCACCAGTATCTAAGGCCCCATACCGAATGGCCCCAAAGGAACTACAAGAATTAAAGAAGCAGTTGCAAGAACTCCTAGATATGGGCTTCATATGACCAAGCATATCTCCATAGGGTGCGTCGGTATTGTTTGTAAAGAAGAAAGATGGAAGTATGAGGATGTGGATCGATTATAGGGAGATAAATTGATTAACCATCAAGAATAAGTACCCACTCCCGAGGATCGAGGATCTGTTAGATCAACTGAAAGGAGCTAAGGTATTTTCCAAGATCGACTTATAATCGGGATACCATCAACTGAAAGTAGAGACAAAGGATATACCTAAGACAGCTTTTAGAACTCGATATGAACACTATGAGTTTACGGTGATGCCGTTTGGGCTAACCAATGCACCTACAGTGTTCATGGACCTGATGAATCGAGTGTTTCATCAATACTTGGATCAGTTTGTCAATCGATGACATTCTGATATATTCCAAGAGTAAGGAGCAATATGAAGAGCACTTGAGAATAGCCTTAGAGTTATTACGCAAGGAGAAGCTGTATGCTAAATTCAAGAAGTACGAGTTTTGGCTTGAACGAGTTGGATTTCTTGGACATGTAGTTACTGCCCAAGGGATTGAAGTAGATCTAACAAAAGTAGAAGCAGTAACCAACTGGAAAGCACCAACAAATGCTGGCGAAATACGGAGTTTTCTAGGATTGACCGGATATTATAGGAGATTCATAGAAGGATTCTCCAAAATAGTTGGACCAATGACGCAGTTTACAAGGAAGGGAGTAAAATTCCAATGGATGGAAAAATGCGAACAAAGTTTCCAAGAACTTAAGCTGAAGTTGATATCAGCACTTGTATTAACAATACTTGAAGGTACGGAAGGGTTTGTTATATACAGTGACGCATCCAAGCGAGGATTGGGATCTGTACTAATGCAGAATGGAAAAGTGATAGCCTATGCTTCAAGATAATTGAAGAAACATGAGCAGAACTACCCGACGCATGATTTAGAACTTGCAGCGGTAATACACGCTTTGAAGATATGGCGACACTACTTGTATGGACAGAAGTGTGATATCTACACAGATCACAAAAGTCTCAAGTATTTCTTCACATGGAAGGAATTGAATATGCGACAAAGACATTGGTTGGAATTGGTGAATGATTACGAATGCACTATTCACTACCATTCGGGTAAGGCTAATGTTGTGACCGACGCTCTAAGTAGAAAATCAATGGGACAATTGATGTCACTACCCACCTCTCAAGTGGAGTTAGTCAAGGACTTGGAAAAGTTGCAGATCGAAGTGGTTACCACACCAGGACAAGACACTGCTCGTCTAGCAGTTTTAATAATTCGACCTACTCTTAGATATCAAATTATAGAAGCACAAAATAAAGACTCATTTTTGCAGAAGATTAAGAATGAAGTTGGTACCGATAAGAAAAAGGACTTTGGAATAGCTGAGGATCAGGCACTGATATTTAGAGGAAGAATTTGCGTGCCTAAGGATGAAGCCTTGAGAAACAAGATATTAAAAGAAGCTCATTCCACCCGGTACACCGCACATCCCGGTGGTACGAAAATGTATCGAGATCTTCGAGATACATTTTGGTGGAGAAATATGAAAAGAAGTATAGGGCTGTACGTGCAGAAGTACATGGTATGTCAATAGGTTAAGGCAGAACACCAAAAACTAGCTGGATTGTTAAATCTACTAGATATACCTGAATGGAAATGGGAAAATATCACGATGGACTTTGTGGTTGGATTCTCGAAGTCAGCAAGAGGAAATAATGCTATATGGGTAGTAGTGGATCGACTAACGAAGTCAGCTCATTTTCTTCCAGTGAAAATGACATTCTGTTTAGACCAATTGGCACAGTTGTACATTAAAGAGATTGTGAGATTACACGGTGTACCTGTATCCATTGTGTCTGACAGAGACCCAAGGTTCACGTCCAAATTTTGGAAAAGTCTCCAAGGAGCTATGGGAACGAAGCTGAATTTTAGTACAGCATATCACCCTCAATCCGATGGTCGGTCTGAAAGGACCATCCAAACTTTGGAAAACATGCTGAGAACATGTGTTTTGGATCTAGGAGGTAATTGGGAGTCATACTTACCTCTGGTAGAGTTCGCTTATAATAACAGTTTCCAAGCAACTATTGGAATGGCACCATACGAAGCTCTCTATGGTAGAAGATGTAGATCCCCTGTTCATTGGGATGAAGTCGGAGAGAAGAGAGTTTTAGGACCAGAAATAGTTGAAAGGACGGTCGAGGTAATCGATAAGATCCGTACAAGAATAAAGGCAGCACAGGATCGATAAAAGAGCTATGCAGATACAAGGAGAAAGGATTTAGAATTCCAAATTGGGGATAAAGTGTTTCTCAAAGTAGCACCGATGAAAGGTGTACTTAGATTTGGAAAGAAAGGTAAGCTACGACCCCAGTATATCAGACCTTTCGAGTTACTTGATAGAGTCGGAAATGTGGCTTATCGACTAGCTTTATCACCTGAATTATCGACAGTGCACAATGTGTTTCATATATCGATGATAAAGAAGTATGTACATGATCCTAATCATGTAGTGAGTTATCAAACCTTGGAGGTACAGAAAGATTTGTCGTACGAGGAATTACCGATCAAGATATTGGATCGAAAAGTGCATAAACTAAGGAATAAAGAGATTCAGCTGGTTAAGATACAGTGGAATCATCACGGCGGAGAAGAAGCCACTTGGGAAAAAGAAGAAGCCAAAGACAAGTATCCAACACTATTCGCCCAATCAGAAGGTAAATTTCGAGGACGAAATTTTAATTAAGGTGTGGGGGATGTAGAACCCCAAATAATTCTAGACACCTTAGTGGCACTAAGACATGAATATTGGATGACTAAAGTATACTTCAGATTTTTAGTCTCATTTGAGACCCATTTTCGATATAGGAAACATTCGATTTGAAAAATGATATCTCAATAAAAGTTGTAACTCTTTGAGTTAACTTTCCAATGCACTTTGAATTACCTCAATCGGATATCAGGAGAAGAAGTTATGATAGAAATACTGAAAGCTGTGCAGTGTCAACCGGACTACAACCGGTCGACCAAAACTGCCTGAAATGAAAATTCTCGTTTTTCTCTAGAATTTAAATATTTATTTTCATCAATTATTTTCTCAAAAGGCCATCCACGTTTTTGGCAATAAAAACCCCACTAAATTGAAGCATTTAATCTCAAACTTAAATGGCACCCATGTTTTCTCTCTTAAATGAAATTCGACTGTTCATTTGTTTTAAGTTATGGGATATTTACTTATAAATAGAGATCTCATTTCACTCATTTTTTCTCACAGCAAAAGCAAAAGCTTTTACATACTAAAAAAAGAGAGAAAAAGAGAGGGAGGAAAACTATTTTTCCTAAAAGTTTAATAAGTGTTTTCAAGCATCAATTCTCAACGGTTTTCAAACATCCAATGAGTGCATTTCTTTCAACATCCAAGTTTCATCGAAGTTTTCAATCCAAGTTTTCTAAGTTTCAAAAGCATCAATCAAGGTAGGAAGAGGTGCAATGTGTTTAATCGTGTTAAGTTATAAGTTTCGATTCATGTTAATGTTTGGATGTCAAATGGTACTCCGGTACGGCATATCCCTCTATGTTAATGGTTGTATGCCAAATGGTACTCCGGTACGGCATACCTCTCTATGTTGAAAAAATGTTCGTATGTCAAATGGTGCCATCGGGTACGGCATACCCCTTCATGTCAAATGGTGCCTTCGGGTATGGCATGTATGAAAAGTTATAAAGTTAATGTTTTGAAATGTATAGCTTGATCACGAATGCACCTATGACACCTATTGAGTTTTTCAATTCACGGGTTTAATCTCATCTCTACAGATCGAAAGAATTCTACCTCGGGCATGGATGGAGTAGAAGATGGAGAGTGATGCAACGAGCCCATGGAAATCCGATGAATAAGTAATTTGGATTTATTTTTATGAAATGTTTTCCAATATTATTTCTTTAAAGTTTTGAATAACGCAGAATGCAAGAACAAGTTATGTTTTCTTCAAATAAATAAAATTTTGTTGTTTTGAAAAATGATTCAGTATTTTTATTTAAAGTATTTGAAGTATTGTTATTTAAATTATTATTCGAAGATGTAGGCTTCCGCTAAAACGTATACACTTATTTCTAAACCACCGGTTAAGCTAAGTAAAGTAAGTAGCGTTCCGGTCCACTAGGAGTCGGAGTGTTACAATTGGCTTGTAATCAATATGGTCATTTAACTAGGCCAATAACTAATAAAATCCTTAGACTTTAATAATAGCCAACTTAAGTCCTAATATTAAATCTAGCAACTAGTAATAAAAATTCGGGACATTGCACAGATAATATTTAACTAATTGTTTAAAACATTGTTGATTTTGTTATTTTATAATATAAATCTTTTGTATAATATATTTGTTTGTTGTTTTAATGTTAAGTTTTAAGTTAACAGGCCTAATTTATGGACCTCGCATTGGACCCCGACAATCACAGGTTTGGCCCTGTAGGAGAGGATCATCTTTAGGTGGAAATCCCATATAAAAGTAATGAGAAAATGCCACAACATCTGATGAGCATGATAATCTACCTATACTATGAAAGTCTGCATAAAGACTCGCAACCAAGCAATGAGAAGATAATGCAATTTTCACACTAGCTCAACACTGTAATATTATGTTACAAACATTCTTCTTTCATCAAGTATAAATTATCGAGCTAAACAGCATGACAAAGAAACAAAACAGCATCAGATGGAAAATATTACAAGTGATTAACCTCTACAAAATGACATTCAAGTACATATAGTAGCTCCACAAACCTTCCTTGATTTTCAGAACAAAGGCTTGATATGGAGGTTTGTGGTACTTTTGAGTTTCAAATGTAATGTTTACAGAAAAACCTAGAGCTAACAAGACTATGGGCTTCAAGAAGGAAATATCATAACCAAAAGTATAATAACACTAGGTTTCTTAGCTTCATGCTCCGTGACAGGATTTTACTTCCCAAATTCATCCAAGTCATGACCTTGCATGGGTGGCAATGAGAACATGCTTACAGTGGAACTTCCACTTCGGATTTCCCTCAGAGTCCGTAAGGCTGACATAGTAAGCCTCATGTACATATTTTCCATGTTTTCAATTGCTGAAAGTTCTTCAGGCAGTCTAAGAAGTTTTTCTGAATCCTCAGTCGCAGCCCAGTCACTGCAACCTTCTTTCTGACCAATCTCTTCTGGTGGGGTCAATTGCTCGTGCCATGAGAAGATGCCGTAAATCATTATCTCACAATCGTTCACGAGATTATTTAAAACTTCAGTTCGAAAGAATGGCTCATGCAGAACCTTTTGTATGAAAGGTAGTCGCATGAGTTCCCCACTTCGCTTGTCATATTTTTTCAAAATCTTCACTAGTCCTGCCAGAAAACCAATAAAGTTCAGAAATTATGAACCCTGACTTCCTAACATGTGTATATCGGATCCCATAAAAATTTCTGCTCAAATGGAATCAGTGACTAGTCATGGGAACACTACCCTCCGCAAAATAGTAAAAGCAAAAAAAAAAAGAAAAAAAAAAAAAGAGATATTTTCTACCTATCAACAATTTCTGAACTCAATCCTCATCAATAATTGTCTCCCTAGATTCCACTAAGAGCAATCATGAATAGGATCTGTACCACTATGGAAGTTTACCCTCAGATAGAATACCATCACTTTCATAATTACTACATGAATAAAAGTATTTGATTAGCTTGCACATCTTAAGGACATCTTAGGCTGCATTGACTAGGCAATTCCTCATCTCCACTCACTTTTGAGGAATTATGAGGTATCTCCAATGCAATTGCCAAGAAAGACTCGCTAATTTGAATGGATGTCTTGTTCAAATTTGAAGAAACAGGCAATTATAAAGAAAACAGTACAAGGAATTTTCAAATGGAAAAGAAAAGGGAAAAGCACAAAAAGATTTCTCGCTCGCTGCCTCACAATCATAAAAGAAGGTTGTCCATCTCGATCTCTCTTTCACTTATGCACTTCACAACACTCCTGTCACCTCTCTTTCCATATCTCCCTCATTCTTGACAAATATCTAATAGAAGTTGTGCTTTCAATTTTCCCCAATTAACATAATGGATGATCTGGATCAACCATTGGTTTGCAGAAACAAAATGTGAAGAACCATAAAAGTATTGCTCTGTGTGTGTGTGTGTGTGTGTGTGGTTGTTTAACCAGTCCTCTTCAACATAGGATATTCTTCTCCATGTTTTGATAAATTTCGTTTATTAAAATAGAAAGGGTTGTCCCTGCATACAAGGAAGTATACTCTGGAACTCAATCAAGGACCAAAACGATCAATTAAGTCCATCGACATATCTATTATAAGTGTATGAGTGGATTGCACTCTAATAAAAGAAAAAAATATGGAAAATATTAAAAAGCTCCAGAAAATGTTCTATCCAATAAAAACAAGATATTTTACTAGTTTTAAAAAGATCCCAATATAATCTGGAAAAACATTTATTCTTCACCTCTGCTTAATCTCAGTCAAAAGATAACCTCACCCCTTACCGGAAGTGAGAAAGAAAACCATCTCATCCATAACATTTTGATAGGGAAGTCTATATAAAAAGAATTTGAAGAAAAAATCACTCTTACTGGTTCATATTGCATCAAGTAGGAACCTTTATTTCCCATAACTTCATGTAGGTGTAGCAGTGCCTCAAGATTCATGGTGATGAACATGTTAACAGTAATATGTGAGTAGAGTTATAAATCCACTCAAAGTACATCTTCCAATTTTCGGCAAACTGAAAACAACAATGCTTTTTTACCATGTTGGTCATCCGAGCCTGCTATTTTGGTCTAACAAATGAGTGCAGTTCAAATGTGAAAGTTCCAATAATATAAAAATAGAGGGTTCATCTTCTACTTTGGTTGCAAAAAGACTTCCTTCTAATCTTAAATACATATGCCCGAGTCAAGAAAGCTCCTGATTAAATTCTGATCAGATTAAGAGATAAAATGCTATGGTAACCGCTTACGATGAGCAGATAGATAACAAAAACTCTTATATTTTAACTGCTAACATAGCAATTATCAGACATAACAACCATCTACTCAACATAACTATGCACATTCGAGAGAGGGAGCAAGCCATTTACAAATATTAAGGCATAAAAAGTGCCAGGAACCTGTATAGTTTAGAGCACTGTAATTCTCCAGCAGAATCATCTCTCCATGAAAATCTACTATCTTTCTTCCTATTTTCATCAGCTCTACCTCTGAATCCTTAGCTTCTGCAACCTCTTCTTTTAGCATCTGTATTCAACCGAAACCCAAATAGTAAGAAAGGTTTTAATCAGTACAGGCCACACGAATTCCATTAAAATACCATGTTATTTAATATAAATTATCTCTGTTTTATCTACTATTTTCTTAGCTTTATATAAATATTTCTTTCCTTTTCTCTCTCTTTTTTTCGGTGCAATTTACTGATTCCTAAAATGCATAATCTACCCAAAACCAACAGAAACAATGACAAAAAAAAAAAAAAAAAAAAAAAACTCGCAAAAATTGAATACTCGTAAAACATAAAATAATACAGTACCAAAAAAATAAAAATAATAAAGAAGAAGGTAAACCTGTAATCTAATGATGTAAAATTCTTCTTTATCGACGAAGAACCTATTAAATTTCTCGATCTCCTTTTCCAAACGCTCTAGAAAATCAGTTACTTCTTTTGTCACCTCATCCCCATCATCATCACCTCCACACACAGAATCTCCAACTTCCTTTTCATCATCACTCAATCTGGGCCGTTTATTTGGCCTCCCATTAGTATAAATGTCACTATTTTCATGATTATTGCACGACCCTTGTTTGGGATAAATCAGTTTCAGCCGTTTCTTCAAATCTTTATACGATAAGAACTTGTCTTGCCAATCTGGCAATGTTTCATTTATCTGATTGCACAAAATCTTCCAAAACTTCATGTTCCCTCACACACCCTATAAAAACTCTCAAAATTGGAAGGAAAACCGAAAAAAGAAGAAGATGAAGAATAGCGAAGATGGGTATTTAGGGTGCATAGTGTGTGTGTATATATATATGCGCGCGCAAGCGCGCGTGTAGGTGGAATTTTTTGAGAATATTCGATGGCTAGACGAAGTAAATGAACAATGGCACATGGGAATATTCATAGAGCATATATTTCGGAGAAGTTAGTATTCCCTTTGATTTGACCGCAAAGTTTAACGTTGTTTGTTTGTCAATTTTTACCTGGTAAATTTTATTCCATTGTACTATAAGAAAATCACAACTTACAAATTAAGACTTGTTTGAGTTACATTATTTTCAAAAAATATATATTATTTAATAGTGATTTGACATTATTTTAATCACGTATTTTTTAATAAAATAATATTATACGTAAATTTAAAATTTTTCTTTATCTTTTAGTCACACATTTATCATTGATTTGACATGAATAATACATTTTTTTTTACTAGAATGTGGCTCAAACATGAGCTTAATTTATCAACTGACTATATTACGAGATTTAATTGGACTAAAATCTTACCAAATAAAAATAAATAAATAATATTATCTACGTCCTTTTAACTCCTCATCAATCTATAAAAAAAGTATATATATAGTAACGGGTAACAAACATTTTCTAATTTGATTGTTGAACTCACTCTTAACTATCATGATGATAAATGCCCAATCTAGTGCTGGACCTGTTGTCCCATTTACATACTCATTTAATTTTTTATGGTTTTTTATAAATCATTTTATTGTTCACATTTATTTAAATGAAACAATAATATAGGTATTAAATTTTTAATTAAAAATTAAATTATTCGTATATATTTTATAAATTAATGTTTTTATTATTTATCATATTTGTTAGATAACCTTAGTGGTCATTTTTTATTAGGTTTAATGAAATTTCGTGAAATTTTTCCATTAAATATTTGAATTCTTTATAATAAATAAAGAAATAAACGAAGTAGGACCCTTGTTACTCGTACCCTTCCTGGTATTTGCCTCGGGGGCGAAATTTTTCACTCCGTAACCAACCTAATTATCTGATTAAGTAGGTAATCTTCACCTCGTTTAGGAGGGGACCCCACAAGTATCGAGTTTTACGGGTATTTTTACCATCCATAGCTCGTTCCCTATTTCACATTCTTTTGAACTTTCAAAACTTCTCTCCATCCATTCTCCTGAGATGTTGAAATCATATTTATTTTATTTCTTTCAAAAAATTCTTCTAGATGTGGAAATTAGGGTTGAGCAAATCTCCTGAACCGAACCGATCGAACCGAACTGAACCGAACCCGACAGTTCTTGTCAAATTAAATACCCGAACGGGTATCTGAATTGAGAACTGACAGGTACGATTCGGTTCTCAGTTCTAGACTAAGAACCGAATAAGAACGAATCTTTCTAATTTTTTCTAAACAAAATAACAATTTAACAATTTTTAAATCCAATTTTTTTGCCCAATAATTTGTTTCATTTCTAATTTTTTAATTTTTGGCTCAATAACCCATTTTATTGTCTCATTTCTTAACTCAATAAGATCCAACCCACTAAATAACTATAAATACTTACACTAAAGTGTATAACGCTGTCTCGACTCTCACAGTTTCGTTGACATTCCAAAACCTAAACAATCGTCGATCGACACTGTGACCTCCGATCGAAGCAGTGACTTCCGCCAACTGAAATTTTGACCGTAGCGATCATTTGAACAAAGTAGTCTACTAGTATCTAACATTTCAAAATCATTGAATATGTCATTAGTTGTATTTATATAATGTTGTTATAAATGTTAAAAAATTTAATTATAGTATAGAACCGAACAGAACCGAACCCGAACGGTTCCATAATTATATATGGATCCGACGGTTCCATTTACTAAATACCCGAAAATTTTGGTTCGGAGAACCGAACCGATCTACGCCCACCCCTACTGGAAATTATTCCAAACAGATTATGTTATTGTGCCACACCTATCCACCGACGTTAATCATAAATTAAAATAACATGATTACAAAATTTTACCTTACTTTTGCCACGAAATGCACTCCAAGTTTTTATGATAGAGCACAATAAAATTTATCATAAATATTATGTTAGGAATGAAAATAATAAGCACGATAGGGCCTATGTTTTTCAAAATAATTGAACCATCATTTATGAATTATTTTAACGTATACCGATAATGTACTTTTTTTAATTTCTTTTTCAACTCGTGTTGTGATAGACAATAATTCTAAGTCTTTCTCGAACAAAATGCTCGTACAACTATGATACAAAAATTTGAAAAATATAATATTTGTACATAAAAGATTAAATAAAATGATGTAGAAGGGAAAGATTGTATTAAAAAGTTGATTTATTTTAAATTAACAAATGATAGAGTTACGTATAACATTATGTGACCCATTATATAAAATTTGATACACATGTAGCAAGGTCGACCAAATTTTATATGCACAAGTGAACCTTTATTACTTGGTATTGTGGGGTATGATTTTCCCAAGCCTTTGAGTTCTTGATTTAACCCTAGTTTGGTATCAATTAAAATTAAAATTTTAATCCAAGTCAAAGTTAATAATTCATTTCAATCCCACATTTTATGGTCTAACAATATTTTAATCACACATTTCATTAACTTTTATCAAAATTTACTAAAAAATTGATCTTTATCCCACCAAACAAGAGCTTAATATTTCATCATCATTTCATGGACCTACACATCATTATACTTATTTGACATGATAATCCAAAATAAGAGGAAATTCCACAAAATTTCCATTTTTACCTAGTCATTTGCAAAAATGTCCACCATTGCAAAAATGTATAATTTTGAAGAATTGAGAGCAAAATGCCCTTATTAACAATTTATAATTCCACACAAGACAAAAATGGACATTTTTGCAATATTATTATTAGCCAATAAAATTTTGACACATAACCTATCATATTAATTTCAAAAAGTATACATGTCATATCACAATAAATGCTATGTTTTTCATTGATTCAGAAATGTCAAGAACGACATTTTTAAATGTAGAGAAATGTCATATTCAAAATGAAATATCATTCTAGACAAATGAAACGGTGTTCAAATGTCAAAAATGACATATTAAATATCGAAAAATATTATTTTAATGTAACTTCTCATGGAAGTCACTTTTCAAAATTCGTGATAAATTGATAAAAAAATAAAATGTCGAGAACGACATTTAAAATGTCAAGAATACTATTTTAAAATGTAGTTTTTCTTTAAGGGTATAATAGACAAGTTGGCACTAAATTCAATTGAGTAGACATTTTTCAACCCATACCCTTAAAATTGAGCATTCTTAAAAATGCCCCCCGAAATAATTGTCCCCATAATTGTCCTTTTGAAAATATATTTGTAATATATCAGCACAATGGGTTAAATCCATTAATGACCGCCAACTTTACACGTCATGTTATCATGACTACTCAATTTGATTTTGTTTTATCTTGACAATCCAACTTTATATGTAGTGTCATTATGGTCGTCAAATTTGATTTTATTTTAAGATGGCTACCAAATTTAATATACCGTTTCACGATTGGCACTCAATTTTACATAATATTTTATCATGATCATTCAACTTCTTTTCACCATTTCCACAAAATTTTGAAAGGGGTAAAATGATAAGTATATCAAAAATGATCTCCTAAATACTAGTGTCTAACTTATATTAAGTACTGGTGACACGACACATCATTTAATTGATAAATCATTAAATATATGGGACATGACACATTTATTTAATTTATATTAAACATCGATGACATGACATATTATTTAATTGATGAATAAGTTAATAGTATGTCACATGTATTTAACGATTCACCAATTAAATGATGTGACATGTTATCGGTGCTTATTATAAACTAATTTAATATAAGTTAATTTAATTAAATGATGTCCCATGGCTACCTAATTTAATATAATGTTTCACGATTGCCACCCAATTTTATATAATGCTTCACAATAATCACTTTTAAAAAAAAAAATTACTTCAAAAAATAATATAAAAACAATTAAAAATTATTTTTAAATAAAATTAAAACTTATTTAAAAAAATCAATTAGAAAAATAAAATAAAATAAAAGCTTATTTAAAAAAACGTTTTTTAAATAAAAAAGACTTATATTTTTTTTTATAAAATTTATTTTATATATATAATACAAAGTTACCATTTCACAAACACCATACATGCACTGGGAGTTGGCCTTGTTCTAGGTACAATTTACATCAATATCCAATTCGATAAATTAGGAATTGAGAAGAGATTTGGCCTCTTTGCTTTCACTCTATCATTTACCAATTTCATCAATGAAAAACCAATTTTATTGAGAGAAACTTCAAGCGGGGTTAACAGTTATCGTCATATCTTATAGAGGGTCTATTTCTTGGTGGGACTTTGCTCAATAGTTCAAGCATTTACATACTTTGTTTTGGTAATCTGGGTCACAATCTTAATAGCCCACTCATTTGGTTTTTTCTTGAGCTCCATTCCCCCGAATTACATTGCCGGAACTTCACCAGGACAACGCTTCTCACCAATTATTCCTCTTCTCTAGTGTTGGTTCTGTAATTACGAGGGTTTGGGGGCGAACTTCATAAATTAGCCCCCCTCCCCCACGCAAAAAAATAAAATAAAATGTTATTATACATGCAAAATATATGTGTTTATGATACCAACGGCTAACTTAAGGCCCCGTTTGGGAGTGATCTTGAGAATTGATATTTTAACCGTTAGAAGAAAAGTGGAAGTCACGTGTGAGAGAAGAAGTCAAACTTTACTGTTAGAATAGTGAAATAACAGTCAAAAAATCAATTTCTTGAGGTGAAAAATCACTCTCAAACACCCTTTAAATACTTAACTCTAAAACACACACACACACACACACACAGAGAAGTACTATTCCAAAATGCATTCTACGTAAAAAAAATGGGACTCAAACCAACTTATACTAAAAATTGTTATTATAATCAAATAACAATGCATACAATGTTCCAAAAGATCAACTAAATATTAGCCGCCATTCGATTTTAAAAGCAAAAATATTAATCAAATTTGAATAATCCAGTTGTTCACCTATTTCTTTCTCAATTGATGATATAGCCAATTCATTCAATCTTTCTTGTGACATAGTTAATCGATGATAAGCCTAGATCAGCTTCAGTTTGGAGAAAATTCTTTTTGCAGATGCAACTGTAACCGATCTAGTCAACAAAATTTTGTAAGCAATATATGTATTTGGGAAACAACCATTCAATGTTTTCAAATACTGTAGCACTTCAATTCTCTGGTTGCTTTACTTAGCATATAACATTTCAAGACTGGTAACTCTGAATATAATTCTTCTCCATTAATATCTGAATGTCCATTATGTTTCAGATATTTATCAAGTTTCATATAAGACTTCAACAAATTGTAAAAATCCAAATGTCTCTACAATTAAAATAAAATTCCAAATATATCTTCATATTATTTAAATTATTTCAATCAAGTCTTTAGAGAAGATAGAGCTTGGTCGATTATAAAAAGAAAATATTTAACTCTAAAATATTCTTCAGTTGATTGTTGTACTTTATCACTGCCAAGTTTCTTCGAATTATGTGTTTTTTTTCTCGAAATACAGCTTGAATTCCCTTTTTGTTTGTTTTTTTTGTCGCTTCATCCATGATAATAACAAATCCAATTTCTCTATAATCTTCAAAAAATGAAACAAGTTCTTGTAAGAGGTTGATAGCACCATCAATATTCATGTTTTCAACTTGAAAAAATTTACTAATACCATTGACTGCATGCAACAACACGTACCATATTATCATGCTAAGCAAGAACTCAAAATTTTGAAGATCATATGTTGGTAGGGACTCGACTTCACTCTCTCGTTTAGGATCTTCATTAACTTGTGCCAAATCAAGTACAAAATCTTTTATTTGTATAGTTTCCTCCATTATAGACTTCACACTTTCAACATGACTTTTTCAATGTGTTTGTGACAATAGCTTCACTATCAAACCCTATACATTATTTTTGAAAAAATTTCATCGCTTAGTAAAAGAAAAAAATAAAGTGTAGATTCATTTTATCACTCCGAAGAAAGACACGACTTTAGGACAACAATTTACTATATCACATAATGCCAGATTAAGACTATGAGAGTCACATGGAGTACATGAAGCTCTAGAATTCATTTCAAGTAATCTTCTTTGTATACCTTTGTGCTTCCCACTTATGTTAGATTCGCTGTCATACTCTTGCCCTCTAATATCTTCAATACTAAGATCAAGTTTAATTAAAACTTTTTGAAACTCGATTGCAAGTCCAAGTCCTCATGTGTCATCCACCTTAAAAAATTCAAGCCAATATTCTTCCACTATCAATAAGTTTGTTGAATTATCTACACATCGTTTTATTGGAGGCATTTCTTCCTCGTGACTTGCATCTAGAATACTATCAAGTGTAACTGAGAAATATTTTGAATGTTTAACTTTCTTGATAATCAAACTTCTCAACTCATTAGCCAAAAATTGTATCAATAATTTTGAATTGCTTTTACCAAGAGATATATACTGAATCTCGTGTGCTTTAGCATGTCAAATATGCTCTTGCATTATTGGATTTAACCCAGTAACCATTTCTATCATTTGCAAAAATATGTCATTGTTCTCAACATGAAGCCTCTAATCATCTCCTCAAAATGCCAATGTGTTTTTGGTAAGTCTTTTCACAATAACAATTATCTTTGTTAACACCTGTCTCCCATGTTCTTTTTTAAATCGATTGCTAATTGCATGCATTTGTCAATTATAATTTTTTTGAAACTTGTTTCCAATTCAATCCAATTTGTTATGCAACGTAAATGCTCCTCATTTTCTCATGACTTATAATAGATCGGTGCAAATTATGCCAATCCTTATATCTATCGTTACTTAATTGATAAATTTTAGTTGAAGCTTTTGGTGTTTTAAACAACTTGCAACAAAAGCAAAAGATATAGTCCATAGATACTGAGTATACTAGTCATCTTCTATCAATTGTCTGCCCATTTGGTAGTGATCGCTTGTATAGTAAAAAATCAAAATGTCTATTTGCACCATCTTTGGAAAACAAGATATCTTCAACTCTTTTTGGACCAAATTCAATTAAATAATAATTGGAGTTAAAGTGAAATAATTGGAGAACATATGTTCGTGATATGGAATCCATAACCTATTTAATATGTGTGATCATGAGCTCAAGAGATTTTCTAATGAATAATTAAATCTGAGCTCAGTAATTCGACATGATTGTTAAATTAATATTGTGATGTGATTACATGGAACTATCAAATAAAAAGTGAGATTGAGGATTTAATGTGTATTTCAAAAAAGGATGTTTTTGGTCATTTTACCCAATTCCAAATATTCAACGTGATCAATGTGGGCAATACATAAGAACAATTTGTCAGATGATATAATTATTATAGTTTTTGTAATTTCAATTAAATTAAGAGTGCAATTACGAATTTTTTAGTGGAATAGAATGTGATTAATAAATTATCTAGACCGATCAAGAGTTATCTGTGTCAAGATTAATTTATTAGAGCTTGATTTAATTATGTCTGTTTGGTCCCTTCAATGGCTTCAAAATAAGAACCCGAATAAATTATAAGAGTTATAATTTATTATTAATAATTACAGAATTATAAATTAATTAAACCGGAATGTGTTGCCAAGCATGTGATATTTAGATATGGAGGTTATGCCTTGGATAAGTACAAAAGTGATTCCTTTTTGTTGAGGACTTTTATCAAATCAAAAGATAGAGTTCTTTTGGGAATGGAAGACTTGTGAATCAAATCCATATATATAGACACATATATTTTGGGGGTTTAATTAATATATGCAAAATAAAATTCTTGTGCCCACACACAAAGAAAAATCCTTACAGTTTCTTTTAGTTCTTGAAGAACACTGGAATATGCCAAAAGGTTTGAAAAAGAATCAAGAAAATCAAACAAGGAAGCTTGAAGATGAAATCAAGGAGATCAAAGATAAAAGGATTTTTTTTGTAAAGCACGCTACAATGGTAATTCCTAAAACACATTGTGTTATTTATTTTTCAAATTATTTCATTCTTGTTGATTCACAATTTAATAAAATCCTTTGTATTTTTCCAACAATTGGTATTAGAGTCTAGGTGTTGATATTATTTTGTGTATCAAGAATTAAATAATTTTGGATTATGCATGTGTTAGTAAAGGGCGGTGCTACGATTATGTGATTTATTTTGCTATTGGATGAATGATATTTTTTTATTGAATGAGTTTATGGCCTTAGAATTTTGTGGTGAAATCATGTATGGCTTGAATTGAGTCATATAACAAAAGGGGTGGATTATGACTCCATGTTTTCCCTTATGATTTTAATTTTTGCAATAGAGTTAGGGTTTGTATATTGCTAGTGTTATTGCTGTAATTATGTATCAGAGGATTTGTTCTGCAATTATGAATCGGGGGACTTAAACTGCAATTTGGACTCAAAGAATTAAGCTGCAAATTCAAATCCAAGGACCAAACTTCATCTTCTCCAACGAATTGAAGGACCTGCACCGTAAAATCAGCAAAAATAAAAATAAAAATAAAAACCAAAATCAAAATCAAAATCAAAATAGGGAAGACGAAGGGGGCGTCTACCTGGAGACGGTGGGCAGCACCTGCTGCCATGGAGACCCGTGTAGAGCAGCGGCGCCCTCCTGTGCTGCTGTTTCGCGTGAAAGGCGACAGCTCCGAGATTTGCCACCGCATCTCGTGTAAGGACAGTGGCGTTTTCGGTCGTTTCTGCTTCACCTGTATGGGTCGAAAGTGGCAGTGGTCCCGGGGTGGCGCGTCGGCGTCGGCGTTGATGGTTGATTGTTATTTATTCCGGTGACTCGGAAATGGTGGCAGATAGCCACCCAAAAACGATTTTTCAAAATGGTCGATGATTACTATTTTAAAAAAAATTAAATTGAAAAATCAGTAAAAACCTTTAAAATAATAAAAATTTAATATTATATCTAACAAATCACTCTCAAATCGATATCTGAAAAAGAAGGGAAAGAAATCTTGTTGGAAATAATGATAGAAATCTTTGTAAATTATATAAAATTACTGGAAATGATATTTTTTGAAGTGTTTTTTGGCCGAAATGACTATCTTAGGCACTGGACCGTAGAAGAATATGAGGAGAAGGCGGCCAGACGACCCAGACCGTTTGCAAAACAAACTGCTGGGTCGTCTGTGTTTGCAAACAGACGGGTGGGCCGTCTGGAAAAGACGGCCAAGAAGCAGCAGTTGGGCCAAACGACTTCCCTCATTTATTTATTTTTCGTTGTATTCCATAAATAATTTAAATAGACAAAAATAAATAATGAACATTTAAATATTAAATAAATGATTATTGAAATGATAAATAAAAAATGTAAATAATTAATAAATATTAATAATCAAAATATGTAATTAAAATTTATTTGAAATAAATTTCTAACATTAAAAATAAATAATCAAATATTTACGTTTACTTGCTCAATAAATAATTTAAATAATAAATCAATATAAATAATTAAATTAATAATTTAAATGAACAATTGAAACAAATAAATGAAAAACAATTGGAATAAATAATTAATTTAAATGCACAAAAATAAATAATGAACATTTAAATAATAATTAAAAGATTATTTAAACGATAAATGAAAAATTCAAATAATGAATAAATGTTAATAATCAAAATATGTAATTAAAATTTAATTGAAATAAATTTCTAACATTAAAAATAAATAATCAAATATTTACGTTTACTTGCTCAATAAATAATTTAAATAATAAATCAATATAAATAATTAAATTAATAATTTAAATGAACAATTGAAACAAATAAATGAAAAACAATTGGAATAAATAATTAATTTAAATGCACAAAAATAAATAATGAACATTTAAATAATAATTAAATGATTATTTAAACGATAAATGAAAAATTCAAATAATGAATAAATGTTAATAATCAAAATATGCAATTAAAATTTAATTGAAATAAATTTCTAACATTTAAAATAAATAATTAAATATTTACATTTACTTGTTCAATAAATAATTTAAATAATCAATCAATATAAATAATTAAATATTTACATTTACTTGTTCAATAAATAATTTAAATAATCAATCAATATAAATAATTAAATAAAATAATTTAAATGGACAATTGAAACGAATAAATGAAAAATAATTGGAATAAATAAATAATTTAAATGGACAAAAATAATAATGAACATTTAAATAATAATTAAATGATTATTTAAATGATAAATGAAAAATGTAAATAATGAATAAATGTTAATAATCAAAATATGTAATTAAAATTTAATTGAAATAAATTTCTAACATTGGAAATAAAAATTAAATATTTACATTTACTTGTTCAATAAATGATTTAAATAATCAATCAATATAAATAATTAAATCAAATAATTTAAATGAACAATTGAAACAAATAAATGAAAAATAATTAATTGAAATGCACAAAATAAATAATAAACATTTAAATAATAATTAAATGATTATTTAAATGATAAATAAAAAATGCAAATAATGAATAAATGTTAATAATCAAAATATGTAATTAAAATTTAATTGAATAAATTTCTAGCATTTAAAATAAAATTAAATATTTACGTTTACTTGTTCAATAAATAATTTAAATAAACACTTGAAATAAATAAATGAAAAATAATTGGAATAAATAATTAATTGAGATGGACAAAAATAAATAATTAACATTTAAATAATAATTAAATGATTATTTAAATGATAAGTAAAAAATGTAAATAATGAATAAATGTTAATAATAAAAATATGTAATTAAAATTTAATTGAAATAAATATTCAAAATAATTTATTTAAATAAGTAATTAAATATAAATAATCAAAATTAATTAAATAAAGAATTGAAATAAATAATAAAGAATAAAATAAACTATGAAATACATAAGTATACAAAAATTAGTTTTTTGCATTTTATAATTTGTTGTCTAATTTTGTAATTCATTTTATTTATTATCTGTTATTTCGTGCGTATATTACTTGTAGTTCGGTTAGTTGAATTTTGTAACATTATATTTCAAATGTTATAATATTTAAAATTTTGCATAATGGATTACTATTTGGACGCTACCTTGAAACAAATTCCTGAAAAAGTTTCGCGTAACTTTACTAGCTTCACAGCAGTGTTGGATTCAACCGTTTGGATTGGCTTAACGTGCCGACCATTTTTTTATTTTTTTTAATATTGAATTTAATTGTTTAAAAATATTTCATGAAATGAATATAATAAACAATTGAATATTCAATAAAAAATTAAAATAAATGAGAAACTAATATAAATAATTAAATGTAGTAAATAAATATGAAATAAACTATTAAAATAAGTAATTAAATAGAGTAATTAAATATTAAACAAACAATATACATAACCAATTAAAATAATTAATGAGATATTTAAATAAAAATTAAATTAAATATTTAATAAGTAATTTAATAAATTAATATTTAATTTAATTATCTATTTAAATATTTAAGTAATTACTTTAATTGTTTATGTATATTATTTGTTTAATATATAATTATTCATTTTATATTTTATTTGTTTATTTAAATATTTCATGAATTATGTTAATTATTTATGTATATTGTTTATTTAAATGAGTAATAAATAAATAGCTGAAATAAATTAAATAAATATTAATAAAACAATTGAAATAATTAATTGAAATAATAAATAAATAATTAAAATAAATTCAATAAACAAGTAATTTAAATGTTAATTAAGCAATAAAAATAACTTTGCCAGCGTCGCATTAATTTTATATTTGTTGGATGAGGAGCACGAAGACCTGTTACACCGATTCTGCTTATGACAGTAACTCTGACACAGTTAGGAGATGCATTTAAGGAATGCAAATATTTATTTGACAAGTTGAAGTTGGGGATGATATTTATACTAGAGAGCATAATGAGGTATCATCATAAGAAGACGTCGATCGACGTCTTTCGTTTGGAGGTTGTTGATAACATTGACACATTCAACAACTATCCATGGGGACAAAGCTGACAGTTATCAGCTCTTCTCAACGATCTTGAGATACAAATTATTCGTTTGTAATTTATGTTGTACGTCATTTCGAAATCTCGATGCATGGTCATTAACTCAGTGAAATGTTAATATGTCAGCTTGAATTGCTCACCGAGCTGACACCGTTGATCGAGAAGGTGGGTCAGAGTCATATCCGAGGAGATAGAGTATGCAGGCAATAAGGGTTCCAAACAGTGACAGAGAGTAGCGGAGATGGTGGCAGAGAAGGTGACGGTGGAGGGGTGGGGATGTACACGGATGTTTCATTAGAATCTTTATGAATGTCAGTGGAGATGAGAGAGGTGCGGTGGTGGGGTCGAAATAATTGTAATAATTGTAAATATTTTTTTATTTATGAAATAATTGTATATATTGTCAAATTTATTTAAATAAGGTAATGAAATATTAAATATACACTACACGCAACCAATTAAGATAATTTATAAATGAAATATCTAAATAAGAAATTAAATTAAATATTAATTTTTTATTTAATTAAGTGATTAAATAAATAATTAAACAATGTAATTAAATATTAAATAAATAATATACATAACTATGCCGGAGAGAACCCCCAACTTGACAAATAATGTCGCGAGTTTGGATGACACCATGTACGAAACATATTATTGACATGCCAAAGCAAATGGTTAGTAAGAGGACTAGATTACCGTCACAATACATTGTTTCTCCGTACACAATCGAGGCAAAGAAGAGAACATCTGTTGACGGTACATTGCTCAACCTCTTCCGTGAAATCGACTCAGGCGATTGTGAAATCTTCGCATTGAAGTTAGGGCTGTAAATGGATCTGATATATGGATCGGATCTACTCAAATCCGATCCTTGAATGATAATTATCTGATCCAATCCGATCCGATTCGATCCAATCATTCGACGAATTTTTGAATGTTAAATCCATATTCGATTAAATATGTTATTGATTATCCGATTCGAAATTGAAAGAATCAGAAAAATAATGATTTTATTTATTTATCATATCAGAATGACTTATATCCATATTTAATTCATTTAGTGAACGGATTATCGGATTTGAATCTCGATTGGGTTATCGAATTAAATTCCTAAATCCATTTCTCATTAATTTCATCGGATTTAGATCGGATTCGGATCAAAATCCAATCTATTGATTCATTTAGTTAACGAATTATTGAATTCGAATCTCGATTGGGTTATCGGATTGAGACCTTAAATACATCTCTCATTAATTTCATCGGATTCAGATCAAAATTCTATCCATTGACCGCCCTAATTGAAGTACATTGAATTTTTAGCATCTAATGTGGTGTAGAGCTGATAAACTAAACACTTATTAAAATGGAAGTGTTCTTTTATGTACATTGTGATCCGTAATTGTAATAATTTCAAATGCAACCATTTTTTTAAAACGTTTGTAATATTTAATTTTTATGTAATTGTATAATAAATAACTAATTGCTCTTAATTACATATATAACACAGTATAAATAAAGAAATTTGAGGAAATCAGTAACACACTATAAATAGAGAGTACATAGGATTTAAATAGATATTACACATCCATTAGGTAGAGAATAACATACTATAATCGGGAACTTATCACTCAACTTCATTTGGTAGAAGAAATATAGTTTAAAATTCTTAAATAATGCTCAATGTATTGAAAATGTGACCATGCCTAAAGTTCGACTCCCATCTCTGCTAGATATTCTCATACACTATGTGATTTATGTTCTAATTAAATATTAAATAAATAATATACATAACCAATTAAGATAATTAATTAATGAGATATTTAAAGAATAAATAAAATTAAATATTAATTTTCTATTCGAATAAGTGATTAAATAAAATAATGAAATATTAAACAAGCATTATACATAACAAATTAAGATAATTAATTAATGAAATATTTAAAGAAGAAATTAAATTAAATATTAATTTTTTATTTGAGTAAGTGTTTAAAATAAATAATTAAATAAAGTAATTAAATATACATAACTAATTAAAAAATTTTTAAATAAGAAATTAAAATAAATATTAATTTTTTATTTAAATAAGTGATTAAATAAAGTAATTAAATATTAAATGAACAATATACATAACCAATTAAGGTAATTAATAAAGAAATATTTAAACGAGAAACCAAATTAAATATTAATTTCTTTATTTGAGTAAGTGTTTAAAATAAATATTTAAATAAGGACCAATTAAGATAATTAATTAATGAAATATATAAAAGAGAAACCAATTTAAATATAATTTTTTTATTTGAGTAAGTGTTTAAAATATATATTTAAATAATTAATTAAATATACATATATCAATTAAGATAATTAGATAATGAAATATTTAAATGTGAAATCAAATTAAACATTAAATATTTTTATTTAAACAAGTGATTAAATAAATAATTAAATAGATTAATTAAATATTAAATAAATAATATACATAATCGATTAAGATAATTAATTAATGAAATATTTAAACAATAAATCAAATATTAATTTTTTTATTTGAGTAAGTGTTTGAAATAAATAATTAAATATAAAGTGAAAAATGTTTGGTTGTTTAATTTGTAACTTAGGGATATTTTTGTCTTTTTAAACAAAATTATATCTTTATAATTATATAAACTATTTAAGGATATTTTTGTCTTTTATTCAACAAATGGTCATTTTGAAGATTGGCAAATTTTTTTAGTCAAAGTTGAAAAATGGCCTTTTGACTTGCCTAATCTCAAAAGTACACCATAACTCCTTGGTTTTTTCCAACGCTGAGTCCTAGAGAAGTTGGTGAGATTCATTTGGGCCAACTATTGAAATGGGTAGATTTTGAGTTGGGCTTGGTATTGTGAAATGGGCTATAATTAATAAAAGTTGGATTAAGGGAAAAGTTCATAATTAAGGGGTATTCTTTATACCAATTCAAGAACGGAAAATTTTATAAGTGAGAGATTAAGTATGACATATTTCAACATTAAAAAAATATGTTTCAAATTTCAAAAATCAGATTTTATTTAAAATATATTTATGATTTAATTAATTAATTAAATATATTTAGGTCACATATCTATACACAAATTAACAATTTAATTAGTCACTTATTATTTTTTGGTCACAAATCAGATATTTTATGTTACAAATTATTTTATGATCACAATTTAAAAATTTTCTAGGTCACGATTTGTTCATCGGTCACAAATAAAAAAATGATTTAATCATAGATTAATTTTTAGTCACAACTTATTTTTCGGTCACAAATAAAAAATTTTATAAGTCACATTATTTTTCAGTCACAAATAAAAAAATTTATAGATCACAAATATTATAGGTCACAACTTATTAGACGGTCACAAATTATTAATACTTTAGGTCACACATTATTTCTTGGTCACAATTTATCTTTTTCATTGGTCATATATTATTTATTGATAACAGATTAACCAATTCACTGGTTACAATCAACTGAATAATCTGTGACCATCACCAACACTTAGGACCATCACTTCAATGCTGCCTCCAACAGCAGCACCACCACCGTTATCGCCAAAACCACCACCACATTGGTCACAACTTTCAACCAACCAATAAAATCGTCACATACACGCACACCCCCATCCCACCACTCCAAAGCACCGCACTACCTCCAACCACCATCAGCGACGTTTCCCACCGCCACCACCATCGACATCACCACCACTATAACACCAACATCACCCACGCCCCATCCCACCACTTCAAAGCACCATAATTCTGTCAACAACCACTAACGACGCCGCCCATCAACACCACCATCGAAATCACCACCACTACAACACCAAAAGTAAAGCCACCACCATCATGAGCGTCACATTTGTGACCAATACACAGTGGCGCTGAAACTGCCTACTTCGGCAACACCCTCACTGCCGTCATCTCTAGATCCAGCACCACGAAACAACCCCCACCCTTATCACCTCACAACAATGTCACCACCATGCTGCTGCCACCATCACACAATGCACACTTCGCCTCGTCCTGTACAGTTTACACACACCCCCACACCACACACACACCACCGCCCCGTCCTACAAGCTCGAATCAAGGCAAAAAATTTTGATTTCAAATTTAAGGCATAAAAAAATCTTCCTGAATCACAAGTCTTTCCGATTTTCAATCCACCTTAAGCTCCCTCCATTTCTTATCGACATCAGATCTAAAACCAAAATCCTCAATTCCATTGAAATTGAAAAAATGATTATCTCTTGCTGTTGGTTCTTAGTGCCGTTTCAGAACGACACCACCCTACTGCGGTGGTGGTGGTCTAGTGGTCACCGCGTCGAACACCAACACCACAAAGGATCTTCGCTGTTAGGCTTCCCTCTTCGCCTCTCTGCGTGACGTTGCCTATCGTCGTCAAATGAGATGGGTCGAAGCTAGTGTGTGGAGCGTTGGGACGCCAAAATAGTGAGAGTGGGGTAGATAGAGAGGGAGGGAGGGAGGGAGGGGAGAATGATAATTGAATTTTAGCGTTTGGGATGAGTATATATTTAATTTTGTAATACAATTATTAATATGTCAAATTTATTAATTAATTAAAAAAATCTGATTTATGAAATAGTAAACTTATTCTATGATTTATTAAATGGGATCTCTAAATGTATTAGAATCTGTAATTTTCACATTCAAGAATGAGATAAATTGTTTAAAAATTCAAAAATCAAGTATATATTTAATTAATTAAAAATATTTAATTAAAAATAATGATGTCACAGAGACATCATTATAGGTTCCATTTTATTTATTGGTCACAAATCGTTAAATTAATTAGTCAAATATTATTTTGAGATCACAAATCAAAAGTTTTATAGATCACAAATCGTCATACTAATTAGTCACATATTATTTCGAGGTTACAAATCAAAAGTTTTATATGTCACAATTTATTTCTTTGATCACAGATCTAAAAATTTATAGGTCAAAAATTATTTCGAGATCACATTAAGGTCATAGATTATCAAATTTTTAGGTCACATGATCACAAATAATTAAATGGCTGGTCACATACGTCAAATAGTGGTCACAGACCACCACCACCAACACTATCGCATCGCCACTGCCATTACAGTGGTCACAGATTACCAAATTTTTAGGTCACATGGTCACAGATAACTAAATGGTTGGTCATATATGGTCACATACCACTACCACCAACACTATTGCACCGCCATTGCCATCATGGCCCCTTACAACCACCCTCACCCCATCATCGACGCCAACACCAACACCAATACCAACAAAAATTAGGACCGTCACCGGAAACCATCATAGCAACCAGATTCAACAAAAATCACCCTAGCTGTTAGATTTACCATGACTGCCACCAACAAAAATCACAGCAAACCGTTAGATCCACCACCATTGCCACCACCAACAAAAATAACAGACACCACCACATCCAAACAAAACACTGCCAGCGCCTCAAATTCTCCAAAAAAGAAAAAAAAAATCTCCAAATCCATCGGTTGGCACCACCACCACTACCTCAAATCACAACCCATAAACTACATACAACCACAAACTTTATCTACTCTCAGCCACGAACATCGAAAAAGCGATTGTTGGGAGTGGAGGTAGTTCGCCACTCACTGTCAGAAGATGGGAAAGCGATGATCTGTGCTGTGAACTTTCGACGGTATTCGCTGCCAGCCTCTATTGAATAGGAAAATGGGGAAAATGTGCTAGATCCTAGGAAAGCGACCATCTGGTGCTTCGAATGGAGGTGGTTCGTCACCGGCATGAACTGGTTCAAGGGGAAAAATGGGGTAAATGAAGGGGTAAGTGAATGGGGTTAATGAATGAAGAGGTGGTTCGTCGCCCTGCTAATGGAGGTAGTGGTTCTGATGCCACTTGAAGGAGTGAAGAGAGAGAGTGGGATGAGTGGGACGGGGGTGAGAAGAGAGAAAGAGAGAGGGTGGGGTGAATAAAGGGGTGAGCGAATTAATTAGGGTTTAGCATACCTGATTTGTGAAAAATAAAACTTCTGCCCTGATTTTTGATTTGCAATCTTTAAACACCTGTTATTAGGTAATTTTCTCTTGGGTTAAACCATTTTTTAAGTGGAAATTATACAAAACCCAACTTTAAAAAACCCGTGTTCTAAAATCAGGCGGAAAGTTTCAATTTTCACAAATCAAAATTTTCAACCTAAGCCCTAATACATTTATCCAAACCGTAAATTATTTATCCCCCTCTCTCCTCCTCTCCTCAGTATCCGTTCTTCTCTCCTTCTCCACCGTCATCCGTTCAGGAACCATCCTCGTTGGTGACGACAGTCGTGCATCACTGAGTCTCCATCCTCATTTGGTCGCTAATGTAGACGGCGAGGCGCTGCGAGCAGCGATGCCTTGCTGCTCCTTGATGACGACGTCACAACTACGCCTAGCGAGGTTGAGCTCTGCTGTTGCCTGAATCTGCCTTTGCTGGTGGTGGCTGGCAGTATCAGATCTGTTGGTGGTGGTGATTGATCGTGCATCTAACGGTGAGGTTGGATGGTGGGTGTCGAATCTGGGATGGTGGCTGGTGGTGATTTGTGATATTATCCTAATTAATAATTCAAAAGTCAAACTTTCAGATTTGTGATTTCGATTTCTTGCTTTCTGCAATTCATTTTATTTCTTTATGACGATGCGTTTGTGTTGGGTTGGGGTTAAGTTTGTGTTTTGTTATTGGATTGTGTTGATTGTGGTTGTCGTGGGGATAATGGTTCACGTAGTGATGGGTGGTGGTGTTAGCAGTGGTCATAGGTGGTTTTGAGGTGGATTTTGTGGTAGTTTTTTGAGGTGGTTTGGTAGTGGTGATGGTGGTGGTCACGTGTGCGGTGTCAGGTGTTTTGGTGCTCTAATGATCTGGTTGCGATCCAGTGAGTTGGTGGTAGTAGTGATGGCATTAAGGTTGTTGCGAAGTCCAAGTCTAGTTGTTTGATGACATTATTTTGGTTGATTTTTGCGTTTGAGTGTTGTGTGATAGTCATGGTTGGCAATGTGGTGGTGTTTTTTGCAATGTGTTGATTTGTTTGAGGTGGTGGTTCTGGTGACGACGACGGTGGTGGCGGTTTGTGACCAACCATTTGGTTATTCGTGAACAACTAATTAATCGTGACCTAAATATTCGATAATTTGCGACTGAAAATAATTTGTGACCAATTAATTTGGAAAATCTGTGACATACAAATAAGCTGTAACTTGATTTGTGACTGATGAAGTTAACCATGACAAATTAATTTGATAAATTGCAATGAATAAATGAGTTGTGACCAATAAAAGTTGATTTTGTGACCAACGAATAATCTGTAACATATAAATTTTTTTATTCGTGACCCAAAAATAATATATGACCTATGAAATTTTTGATTTGTGACCGAAAAAAAGTTGTAAACAATAAATTGATAAGTTGTGATTAAAAATTAATCTGTGACTAATTAATTTTTTTGATTTGTGACCAATGAACAAATTGTGACCTACAAAATTTTTGAATTGTAATCGTAAAATAATGTGACACAAAATTTTTAATTTATGACAAAAATAATAAGTAACTAATTAAATGGTTAATTTGTGATCAAATTGTATAGATTTGTGACCTAAATATATTTAATTAATAAAATAATAATTAATTAATTAAATCATAAATAAAATTTAATAAAAATATGATTTTTGAAGTTTGAAACTTGTTTTCTTAATTTCGAAATGTGTGATACTTAAAATCTCACTTATGAAATTTCCTCTTTTTTTTTTTTTTTTTTTTTAATTAATTGTAATGTGGTTAGCCAGGCCATTGCAATGTGGACCAATATTTCACAATGGGTTGGATCACTGCAAAATTGGTTGTTGGTACTTGGGCTAAAGGATAAAGCTTTAGAGCTTTCGAGCTGGACACAACAAATTGGAAATTGAAGAACTGGGCCGGAATGTGGTCCGATTAAAACTTTGATTTATTTGTAGTTTTGCGTCTAGGTTTTGGCCCATAAAATTTGTTCTAGTTATTCTTATTATTTCTTTTATTTATAGCTTTAATTAAATTGTAGATGAATGTCATTAAATAACATGTCATTTAGATCGCACATACATTGCTCTAGGTACTATATAGTCATGTATGTAGAGATTTTTTTTTTCTTTTCTAAATTAGATAGATAAGAAAGAGAATAAATATTATAATTAATGATTAGGCTGTTTTAATTAAACTGGTTAGAAATTGTTAATTGGAAAACCCAAGTAGTATAAAAATATTAAGTGGGTGAGGATAAAACTTTTTAAAAAACTCAAGTCCTCCCTTATTTTCTGATACATGCTTTAAAATTTGGATTGCACCATTAATTTTTATGTCCTACTGAGTATTCCCATGTACTTATCTTTTTCCCTACTTCTTACAGATTGAAGGGTCGTTGATTGGTGTGCGATGCGGTGAAGTTGTGATGCTAAAAATTATGAAATTTAAAATAATAAATTTGGAGTAACATGACTCTGGACTTTTATTTCATCATTATTTTAGTTTTTTATTTTCCATGTGAAAATTCCTTTTTAGGATTTGATACATGTTTCAATTAATTATGGTTCCCATAGGTTTTATTTATTTATTGATGAAACATTTTTTTTTTCCATGTTGGGTTGTTTGAATAATTTATTTAATCATAAAATAAAAGTTTTAATAATGATTTTAAATTGTTATATTTGGGTCGTTACCAAAAATCCCTGCAGTGTTTTTTTTTTTTTTTTTTTTTGAGTTCTTGAAGAACACTAGATAAGGCCAAAAGGTTTGAAGGAATCAAGAAGATCAAACGAGGAGGCTTGAAGGTGGAATCAAGGAGATCAAAGTCAAAGGATTATTATTATTATTATTATTATTATTATTTATTTATTTTTTTGTAAAACATGCTACAAAGGTAATTCCTAAAATACCTATGTATTATTTATATTCCAAATTATTTCATTCGGTTGATACAAACTTTAATAAAATCCTTTGTATTTTTCCAATGTTACCGTCAATAAATTTAATAATCCCTTCTCATTTTCATAGCATGTATTCAACAATAACAAAGAGAAATCATACCTCCAATAGCTTGTGAATGACTTTCCATATATTCTTTAGGCTGCAAAAGATGAAGAAATTTGTTGTGGAGAGAACTACTCTTTACTACCTTTCAAAACCCTTGAAACCAATATCCCTATTCTTGCTTAAGAGATGAGAAAGGGCCAACATGTTTATATATATAGAATCCAATGGGCCAATTCCATATTAGAGAGAACTACTCTTTACTCCCTTTCAAAACCCTTGAAACCAATATCCCTATTCTTGCTTAAGAGATGAGAAAGGGCCAACATGTTTATATATATAGAATCCAATGCGCCAATTCCATATTAAGTGGAGTGAGAGTAGGGGCCTCCATGTATGTTAATAAAAATGGGCCTGTCCAATTATGGGCTCAAACAATGACTAAGTGAAATTCTAGTCCATATGATAAATATAGCAATCTCTCACTTGGACAGTATTTCATTTAATCACTACATAAACACAAGCAACCATCTCAAAACCAAAAGGCCTTGTTCAAAATGTGCCTACAAGTTAAAACCAGTGAATGACATATCGACAGGGTATACAGTACATGACAAATACTTGAAATTACATAACATAGGCCAGTGATATGTAAAAGTATATGAAGAATATCAAAAGAGTGATAAACACCCGTTTCCATAAGAAGCCCTAGAGACAAATTTGAATGTCTTTTATATATCATATGCCTCGTCCATAACGTGCTTGGCTCAGGCACAAGAGTAACCAAAATGTCTGGATACATGTATTCATTGCCTTGTCCAAAAATACCTGTGACCCAGGCATGAGATTGGTCAAAATGTCTCATGATACATATATTTATATATATAAACAATGCCTTGTCCAAAATGTGCGTGACTCAAGCGCGAGACTGATCAAAATGTCTCCATACATAAAGTACACCTTGTTTAAAATGCGTGTGGTTCAGGCATTCATTGACATTGCTATATTTTAAAAACAAAATAGAATATGAGAATAAATAAAATGGTAAAATAGCAATGATTACAAAACTCACACTAGTCAAATACAACATAAGACTCTAACAATTCCAAATGAGCCACATGCTCTTGAAACAATTTTGGAGCTAAACTTTTAGTTAGTGGGCCAGCTAACATATGATCTGTTGTCGAAATATGCTCAATACAAATATAAGACTCAATTATTTCCTCTCTTACAAACAAATACTTAATATCAGCATGCTTAGAGTGTGAAGAACTCCTAGTATATTTAGGGAAAGCAATTGCTGTAGAATTGTCACAAAATATCTTCAGCGGCCTTGAAATGGTGTTCACTATACCTAGCCCCGAGATAAAGTTTTGCAACCTATAGCATGACATTTAGCCTCGTAACAAGCCATATACTTTGCCTCCACTGTGGAGGATGCAATAAGTGTTTGTTTTACACTTTTCCAAGAAACAACTCCCTTTGCCATCATAAAAAACATAACCAGAAGTAAACCTCATATCATCTAAACAAACTGAAAAATCAGCATTAGAATATCCAACTACATTGAGAATATCAGATCGTCGATATGTAAGCATTAGATCTTTAGTGCCTTACAAGTACCTAAGTATTTTTTTGTAGCTTTCTAGTGAGCCAAACCAGGATCACTCAAGTATCTCCCAAGTATACTGACAACATATGCAATGTCAGGCCATGTACATAGTTGAGCATACATTAAACTACCTACAACTGAAGAATAGGGAATTGTTACATTTGAGTCCTCTCATTATCATCTTTAGGACATTAACAAAATTTATCACCTTTCACAATATGTGCTTTTCCAAGAGACAATAATGCATATTAAACATATTCAAAACTCAATTAATGTAGGTTTTTCCTGAGATAATCCGAGCACACTTCAAGATCTATTACGAAAAATCTAAATCCCCAGAACATAAGAGACCTCACCCAAGTCCTTCATATCGAAATGAGATGACAGCATGCGCTTTGTCTCATGTAAAAGCTCAATATCATTTGCAGTGAGTAATATGTCATCAACATAACGAACAAGAAAGATATACTTACTCGCAATGACCCTCAAGTAATATTAACAACATTCTCCTTGAAACCAAAAGAATTGACAATCTTATCAATTTTTAGGTACCATTATCTCGATGCTTGCTTGAGCCTATAAATAGACTTCTTAAACTCACACACCATGTGTTTCTTTCTATCTACTTGAGGCCATCTGGTTGTATCATGTAGACATCCTCAAATAAATGTCTATTAAGAAAAACTATCTTGACATCCATTTGATGCAATTCGAGATGAAAATGTGCCACCAATGCCATAATAATATAAAAAGAATCCTTGGTAGAAACATGCGAAAAGGTATCCTTATAATCAATACCTTCTCTTTGATTAAAGCCCTTAGCATCAAGCCTAGTTTTATGCTTTTCTATCTGACCTTCAGAATTATACTTGGTCTTGAAAACCCAATTACAACTAATTGCGCTATAGCCACAAGGTAGTTCAACTAAGTCCTATACTCCATTTCAACGCATCGATACCATTGATGCCATCTCATCATGCATAGCATCCATTCAAAATGAAGATTTAGGACTATCAATGGCTCCCTTAAAAGAGGTCGGATCAAAAGATGTACCAACATTAAACTCATTCTTCTACAAATAGACAATATAATCATCATAAATTGTTGATCTACGAATTCTTTGTGATCTTCTCTAAACAATATCATCAATTTCTATATCAATATCAACCTCGGTCTCAGCAACAGGGTATTGGACAATTGTATTGGTAGCCTCTGTTGATGCTGGCACAACCACTGATGGAGGGCTAACATGAACAAGTATACAACATGCTCTTTCCTCAACATAACTTCACGTGGTGCGGAGCTCCTACTATCACTAACATCCTCAAAGAAAATGACTTGATTAGATTAAAAAATTCTAGTAGAAGGGTAATAGAATCTAGAGCTTTTTCATCCCACACAATAGCCGACAAAATATCCAGTGACGGTCTTGGGATAAGTTTCGTCTATTGAGGATTATAAGACTTTATTTATGCTCTATAGCCCCAAACACGGAAATGATGCAAATTAGGCCTTTTACCTGACCATAACTCATAAGGGGTTTTAGGAACCAATTTGCTTAGTACTTGATTTAGAATATAGGCATTAGTTTTCAAAGCCTCACCCAGCAAAAAATAGGCAAAGTGGAATGACTAAGCATACATTGTACCATGTCCATAATAGTACGATTTCTTCTTTCTGCAATACCATTCTATTCAGAGGTCTCAAGCATTATATACTGAGCTTCAATACCACATACCTCTAGAAAACTAGCAAAAGATCTAGGATTTCTATCAGTTTCATCATATCTCCCTTAAAACCCACCTCTTCTATCCTATCTTACTGCTTTGATTTTATTTTTATTTTTCTGGAGCTCCACGACAACCTTGAAAGACTTAAGGGCTTCCAATGAATTTGATTTTTCTCAAATGAGCTCAATGTAACCACAGCGATAATAATCATAAATATAAGTAATGAAGTATTTATAATTTTCCAAAGCGGTGGATGAAATGGGATCACAAATATCAGTATGAATTAAATAAAAAAATTTCACACTCCTGCTAATATTTTGTTTTCTGATTTCCGCTGGAAGCTTCCATTTGATACAAGCTACACAAGTTTCAAAATTAGAGAAATCAAAGTCAACTAGTATGCCATCTTTAATCAGCCTTTTCATTATTTCTTTAGAAATATGACCCAACCTTTTATGCTACAACATGGAAGATTTTCATTGGATCTAGTACGTTTAAAACCAACTACAGTATTCACAACAGATATACCAGAAGAAGAAGAGTCTAAAGTAAGAAACAAGTTAATTCTATACAAACCATCATATAATGTAGCAGAACCAACCACAACATAATTATAATAGATTATAGCATTTCCATTTCCAAAATGAAAAACATATCCACATTTATCCAAAACAGAAACAAAGATAATATTTCTTCTGATAGAAGGTATAAAAGCAGTATCAGACAAGTTCAAAACATGCTTAGAAGCCAAAATAAGTTTACTGTTCCAATATGTGCAACTTTAACCTTCACCACATTGCCCATGTTTACTATTGTCTTTGTGTCAACTGGTCTTCCGTGGTTCCTTAATTTCTGCAAAGAATTTGTAGTCTAAACGTTGCACCATATGTAGCCACCAGTATCAGAAGGCACATTGACTAGATTAGATTCAAAACACACTAGTACCGAATGTGTACCTTTCTCATCTAACCAAGCCTTAAACTTCCTACAATCAACATTCTTCTGCCTAAAAATATGACAGAAGTTACACTTACCCTTGAAATCTTCATTCTTAAGCCCATTTGGAACACTCACAATAGCTTGCTAAGGAGGTCTACGAGATTTCTTCATCTTACTGGAGTTGTTACTATTACTTTTGAAAAATTTCTTCTTCTCTTTATCAGCGGTTATCATAAAAGCAGCATGAGACTTTGCCTTTTTCATCATCTCTTCTTCTTGAGTTATAATAGTAGTCATTTCACTCAAGTTCTATTCTTCTTTCTGAGCATTATAAGTAGTTTTGAGTGCATCAAACTGAGGTGGCAAGGATTCAAGCACATGCCATACAAGAAAGCTATCTACTTACTCAACTTTCATCCCCTTCAGCTTGTTATAGAAATGAATAGGCTTCATAATGTGCTCTCTAACTCCACTAACCCCATCGTAGGTTGTAGTAGTAAGAAGTTTCATCAGAGTTTCCTTTTCTGCCTTGTCAAACTTAGTAGTAAATTTCTTCCAATAGCCTTGAGATACTCTTTGGCATTATCGTATAAGATATGCTTTGCTTGATAGACTTGTTAATAGTATACTTCATGATCATAAGACAAGCCCTATTAGAATGCACCCGCTGTTCATAAAGAGTCTTTTCAGCTACAATACTTTCATTAGTGGGTTTGGTAAGTGCATCAAACCTCAAAGCCAAATCCAAGTTCATGATAGCTAGATTAATAGTGAAAGACTCATACTAATCTTCGTAACTGGTTCCTGTTAGATCTTGATGACAGACAAAGAGAGAAACATAGCTGCATTGCATAAGTTGAGGAAAATACAATAAACTTGATTAATAATATAGAATGAGAAACATACAACCATAAAAGAATCCACTTGGAAACTTTGTATCCATTCTAGAGTGTTATTCAAAATAAACTCTTACGTACTATGCTAGAGCCCAAGACACACAAAGGCTCTTACGCATGACAGAACAAAATAATTAAATACAAGGACTTAAAATGACACGCTACCGAAAGGATAGAATTAGGTCACCAAGTGCCAAGCACTTAACTATTATCTTTGTCGTCCTAGGCATCCTATCAATAATGATTTACCGATAGGGAAAATTCATTATCTGTATGAATCTTAGAATCAAGTCATTAAGTGGAAGCATGAACAATATAACAATCCTAATAATTTATCATGACTAGTACCACGAGAGGTAAGTACATAGCCACTCCTAAACATCTGTTTACAACAAAATGATATAATCAACATGGACAAAATATTTATTCATCTTAAAAGAGATTATGCATTTCTTTTCTCCAATTAACAAATATGGAGTAATATCACGAAAAATTCGTAAACACATAAAGGGAAAACAATTTTGCGATATTAGATATCAACCAACCATTAACCAATACTATAAACTCTAACGAATGCTTAAAGCTTAAACAATATTCAATGAAATATTAAACGATTAAATGGGTATAAATTGTTTAAAACTCAAAACAACTAGAAATAAGTAGAAGTCGTCCACAAAATGCAATACAAGAATTGTTTAGAATAGCACAAAACCCATCTAACAATGATTTATCTAACAATGATTCAAAATTAAATGGTTAGGGAACATCAAACCAACTTAGCCTTTCATAATCTACCTGACTGGATAAACAACCAAATCAGTGGCATAAAAAAAGTAGCAGCAAGCCATCTCCAATAATTAGCCGAAAAAAAGTTAGCACAACATTTCTCTCTCCAACAAGTATTACCTAGATTTAGTGTACTCCAAATAATCAGTCATAATAGCCAACGAAAAAGAAATGGAACAACATAGCCATAGAAATGAGAAAGAAGCTCTGATACCAATTGTTAACTTTAATAAATTTAATAATCCTTTCTCATTTTCATAGCATGTATTCAATAATAACAAAGAGAAATCATACCTCCAATAACTTGTGATTGACTTTCCATATATTCTTTATGCTACAAAAAAGGAAGAAATTTGCTATGGAGAGAACTACTCTTTACCCCCCTTCAAAACCCTTGAAATTGATATCCCTCTTCTTGCTTAAGAGATGAGAAAGGGCCAACATGTTTATATATATAGAAGGGAAAATTACATAAGAGATTAATTATGGCACATTTCAAAAACAAGAAAACAAGTTTCAAATTTCAAAAATCAAATTTTTATTAAAAATTATTTATCATTTATTTAATTAATTAATTATTTTAGTAATTAAATATATTGAAGTCACAGATTTATATAATTTAGTCACAAATTAACTATTTAATTAATCACTTATTATTTTTTGATCACATTCGAAATTTTATGTCACAAATTATTTTACGATCAAAATTCACAAAATTTATAGGTCACAGTTTGTTCATCGGTCACAAATTGAAAAATTTATAAGTCACGATTTATTTATTAGTCACACATCACAAATATTACAAATCACAACTTATTATACAGTTACAAATTATCAAATTATCGGTCACAGATTAACAATTTTTTTGGTCACACATTATCTTTCGGTCACAATTTATCTATTTCATTGGTCACATATTATTTACTGGTCACAGATTAACCAATTTAATGGTCATAGTCAACCAAATAATTTGTGACTACCACCAACACTTACGATTTTTCTTTTAATCAAAATTTATCTTTTCCATTGGTCCCATATTGTTTATTGGTATTAACATGGTCACAATTAATAAAATAATTTGTGACCACCACTTCAACAGCACCACCGCCACCATCACCGCCAGAATCGCCCCTGTCACCAACAACATCACTGTCATGAAAAACAAACACCAAATAGCGTCACCCATTCCACCAACACAGTGACAGAAACCCATCACCACAACCCATGCCAAAACCACCACAAGCATCGCACCTCACCCGCCATCAACCACCTGTATTAACACCACATCACACCGCCAGATCCAATCATCATCACCCCCACTAGCCACCCAAAACCACCATCACAGTAATCATTAGATCACGTCATGCACACCATCCCACACATAAACCCCGGCCACAAGTACCACCATCGTCGTCGACCACTGCACAACAGATCAAATAATGAAAATTCCCAAAATATCAACCAGAAGATTCACCCGTGCCATTCCACACACAAACCACTTGCCACAATCCATCGCCACCTACTACCGCACCGTAGATCCAATAAAAAAAACTCCCAACGAAATCGAGGTGACATTGCAGATCGACATTTCACATCGCAGCGCTGTCATATTTACCACTGCCGTTGCAACCTAACCTCGTAGCACCTCCACTGCTTCACGTCGTGACGATGCTGGATGGTAAAACACCATAGACGATGGTGCGATGGAGGGGAACAACATCGTGACAAGGAAGGAGTGGAAAGAGAAAAGATGAAGAAAGGGAAACAATGGAGGCTGATTGTGAAGAGTGATATGAAAGAGAAAACATGAAGAGAGGCAGAATGCTTCTAAGGTTAGGATGAAAATTATGTATTCAATTTTTAATATTTACCTATGATATTTCTGATTTTTGAAAAGTGGAAGTTCCCATCTAATTTAAGAAATCAGGATTTTTACTCTATGGTTTTGAGTAATTTCCACTATATAGAATCCAATGGGCCAATTCCATATTAAGTGGAGTGAGAGTACGGGCCTCCATGTGTGTTAATAAAAATGGGCCCATCCCATTATGGGCTCAAACAATGACTAAATGAAATTCTAATCCATATAATAAATATAGCATCCAACACATATACTAGCTAGCCCCTATAGCTTTGGATAAATTTTCCTGCTTCATATTATTTTTGTCTTTAATAATTTAGTCTTCTGAAAAGTTTCTTTCGCCTATGATTTAGCTACACTTGAGCAAGCTTATGTTTAAGGAAATGGTTTTAAATATTTCCTTATGCCAACTTTGATGAAATCCTTTTAGAGGGCAGGCCTTGGGAAATAGTAAGTTGTGCTACTATTATCTGGGAGTCACATGCTAAAGTTTTGGTGAAAGCTTCCTTACTATAGAGAAGATTATGCGAATCTAACTTTCCAAACTCCATAGTGATGGAAGCCTTATGAAGTTCATACAACCATTAAATATTTTGAGTTATTAAGTATATAATTATCAAATTTAAGCTATCTATTACGCCCCTATCTGAACCACCTCGGAATGTCCACCACCACACACTCCGATCTGCTAGACACCTACCCGAAGTAGTTCCGAAGTGATCTCCCCAACGTCAACAACCTGCTGTCACACTGCGAGACATAGGCGATCCTGCTGAACTGACTGAAGCGCCTTTGTCCCTGAGTTTGAGTCGAAGTGCACTTCGGCGACCTCTGTCAGAAGATCCACCGCCAATTTCAGAAGGAGATCTTTGCCAAGATCTTTTCTGCCCCTAAGGTTTAAATTGATTTGATGTCTCCATAAGGCTAGTTGATGTGACTTATCAACTTTATGTCAACTCAACTCGAGATAAGCAATTACCCGCCCGCTCTACAAACACGGGTAATTGACGCCTAAGAGCAGACACCTCATATCGTCAGATGTATACACGTGCCCCACATTCAACGGTTCATCCCACCTATAAATACCCAAGGGTTGGCAAGAGGCAAAGATAATGAAACTCTTACTACATAGCACTCCATAGCAAGCATATATATATTTTCTCCTCCCCCTTATTATTTTGCACAACCCCTGGGTACTGTTCGGACCACTTGAACTTGACTTGACCGTCGGAGTGTATACGACCGCCACCCCCCCGCTGGTCCCGATCGTGTGCGTCTGACCATGCGTTGATTGTGCACAGGGAGGAATACGTGGAGTAGCTCTCGATTGGCCTCATAGAAGGTCCAATTTTCAAGGTCAATAGATTGGCGCCGTCTGTGAGAAGCACTTCCCATTCAAAGTTCTGCATTTTCCACCGAGAAATCACCGAAAAACTAGCGACTAATCCTGAAAAGGGCACGTTCTTGAAAAAGAACAAAGTCGAGTTATAATCCAAGTTCTTACCACCTTTGAAAAAGGAGATAGGATGAGTTATAGCCATGAAGACGACAACCCCATGAGAGAGACCTCTGAAGAGGAGGTGCTTCATAACAAGGAGTTTACCAGAGACCCCATCACCGGCATCGCCGAGGTGAAAGAACAGCATTGCTCATTGAAGGAATGGCTCAAATAGCTACGGGCATGAGAGACATCGCAGCTCAGAATATGGCGATGCATGAACTTCTCATGCAAGCCCGATGTCACCAGGGCTCTCAAATTTCCCAAGGATCTTAACCAGTGCAGGAAGTCTCAGTATCTCATTCTCGAGGCCACATCAGTCAGCACAGAGAACTCCCCCTCGAAAGAGAAGTGGGCGCCGAAGCCACATCTTATGTGCAAGGGAACCAGCCATCAGAACCACACTTGGGGAACAATTTTCCTCAAGAATATGAGGAACAGAGGTTGGTAAACATCTTCGACTGAATAGGGGAGGATCTTAGCAATAGGGTCCGCCCAGTGAGAAGATCAGTTCGGCAAGATCAGGAACAAGAACATGCTCCTCCTCCTTCTAGAAATAAGAAGGACAGGAAGAACCTAGTCGAGTGGGGAGTCGAGGAGAAGCACCTCCACCTCTTCAGAACATTCAAGATGATGAAGGGTCAGATGGGCCCTATCGATCTTATGAGATTGACGATGATGATGATAACCTCCATTTCTCAAGGGAGATCCGAAGCTTCCCAATACCAGCAAATTTCATGCCCTCTAAGATTCCCAAGTATGAAGGAAAGGGGGACCCGGAGAAGCATCTTACCACCTATATGACACAAATGAGTCTCAGAGAAGCCTCGCCTGCTTTGAAATTCAGAGCATTCCATTTAATACTAGGCGGACTTGTCGAAGTGTGGTACATAAGGCTTCCTTCCCTAAGCATTAGAAGTTGGCTAGATTTGAAAAAGGCATTCTTGAATCAGTACCTCTCACGAAGAGAAGGAGATGCCCAAGTGCAACGCCTATAAGACATGAGGCAGGCCCCTGCAGAGACACTGAAAAGCTATCTCGCTAGGTTTATGGATGAAATCACATACTGCGAACAGGTCACTGATAGAGAAGCCCTTTTAGCTTTGAAAGGCGACCTCAACATGAACACTTTGTTCTTGAGGGATGTGCACAGCAAGAATCCTTTCGCCTATGACGAACTCGTGGAAATGATGAGAGTTGAAATCATGAGTGAAAAATGATTGATCACCGAAATCATGTCGCGCAGGGACTCTCTCTGCCTCAGAGGCAGGTAGGTCGAGGACCCACAGCACACCTTGTTACTCAGCAATGGACTCAAACAGGACACACAATAGCTCCTACCTCCGGACAGGCACTAGCTTCTGCCATACTATATGCAGTCTGGTATTGGCATATGAAAATGCTCCTAGAAAACGAGGCCATCTGGGAGAAACGATAGCAAGAAAAAGAAGAAGAAGTGATCAAACAGGCCCTTGGAAGGGGTAAGGTTTTGCACTTTCCATCAACTCTATGGGCATGACAACAACGAATGCAGAGACGCTCCTTGACGCCTAGACCAGACCGACCCACACCACTCCAGGAGGAATTAATATCCTCGTAGATCTATCTCCCCGAACAGGGGAGATCGAAGGCACAGAGAGCAGTTATCCCTGAGAAGAGAATCAAGGGACTAAAGAGAGTCGAGGCAGAGAGACCTGGCCCCATTTTCTGGGCCCCAAATCATTCGGGAAATCGACACCATCATTAGGAGACCTACATCGGTGGCAACACTAGGAATGCCCTGAGGAATTATACAAGGAAAGCGAAGGACCCACCAATGATCACTTACATTGTCAACGAGTCCCAAGAGGCCAATAGGATGGCCCCAATAACCTTCTCCCAGGAAGATGGGCAAGGAGTTCACCATCCCCATTGTGATGCACTGGTTGTGAGAGCCGTAGTAGCCAGAAACGGGCTCAAATGCATGCTCGTCGAAAATGGCAGTTCGATGAACATATTGTTCAACTCTACCTTTGACAAAATGTAGATTGAACATGGGTTGATCCCCATGACCGACCTACTATTCGAATTTACTGGGGACAACATCGTCCCATGAGGGCGGATCACTCTGCCCGTCGAGATGGGTTCGGCGCCCCTAGTGGCCCAACACTTCATGGAATTCTTAGTGGTAGACCATAGATCGGCCTATCATGGAGTATTGGGCAACCCACTTTGAAAGATCTTTGGACCGTCACATCCATCCACTACTTGTGTATGAAATTTCCAACTAAACATGGGATTTCAACGGTTTAAGGGATCAGATAGGCTCCAGGGCATGCTACTTAAATTCACTATGAAAGTCAGAGCCCCGAACTGTTAATGTAATCCTAACTGAGGTTCCCACTGAAACTAGTATAGACGTGAAAATGCTCGACGCCCCTGAACAAGGGCATACCTCTGAACAAGAGGAAGACGTCGACATGGAAGAGGCCCGTGAACAAGGGCACCCTCTTGATGAGTTAGATCCCCGAAAAATTGACTCTGAACCAAATACAACCCCAATGGAAGAACTGAAAACTTTTTCCACCAACCTAGAAGACCCCAGTCAGGTCTTGCGTATAGGGAAGGCACTGTCCCCCGAAGCAAAAGAAGAGATGATAAGCTTCCTGAAAAGGAACTTGGATGTCTTCGTTTGGAAGCATGAAGACATGGTGGGAATAGATCCAAGGATCAGTTGCCACCATCTTAACATCAATCCCTCTTGTGCCACCCATCGACAGAAGAGATGTGCCCTTAATCTGGAGAGGTACGAGGCACTGAAAGACGAAGTAAACAAACTTAGCCATAGTGGTTTCATAAGGGAAGCCATCTACCCAAAGTGGATATCCAACCCAGTCCTAGTGAAAAAGCCCAGTGAAAAGTGGAGGGTGTGCGTAGACTTCACAAACTTGAATAAGGCATGCCCTAAAGACAGCTTCCCACTTCCAAGGATAGACCAACTTGTGGATTCTATTGCTGGACACGAATTGCTGAGCTTCATGGATGCATACTCAGGGTACAACCAGATACCCATGTTCCAACCTGATGAGGAAGCTACATCGTTTATTATGGACAGAGGTCTGTATTGCTATAAAGTCATGCCCTTCGGATTGAAGAATACCGGAGCTACATATTAGAAGCTGGTCAACATGATGTTTACCGAACTCATTGGCAAAACCATGGAGGTCTACGTGGACTACATGTTAGTCAAAAGCCTCCAGGCAGTCGAACACATAAGTCACCTCGACCAAACTTTTCAGATACTTAGAAAATATAAGATGAAGTTGAATCCCCTCAAATGCACCTTTGGAGTGGCTTCGGGTCAGTTCTTAGGATTTATTGTCAATCAAAGGGGAATTGAAGCAAATCCAGTGAAAATAACGGCCTTGCTAGAGATGAGGTCACCTCAGAAACCAAAGGAGGCCCAAAGCCTCAATGGTCGGATAGTCACACTCAATCGCTTCATCTCCAGAGCCACAGATAAAAGCTTGCCTTTCTTCAATGTGCTTAAGCAAGGAAAGAAGTTCCAATGGACTTCTAAATGTGAGGAAGCCTTCCAGGCGCTGAAAAAGCACGTAGGAGAGGCACCCCTCCTGTCGAAACCTCAACCAGATGAGTCACTACTACTATGCTTAGCGGTTTCGGATGTGGAGGTCAGCGCCATTCTAGTCAGAGAAGAAAGTGGCGCTAGTTGCCAGTGTACTACGTCAGCAAAGCACTTTTCCCAGTTGAAACACACTACCTAGAGATGAAGAAACTGGTACTCGCCCTTATCACAGCCTCAAGAAAGCTGAGGCCATACTTACTGGCCCACTCAGTCGAAGTTCTCACCAACTTCCCATTGAAACAGGTGATGCAGAAAACAGACGCATCAGGATGCCTACTAAAATGGACAATCGAGCTCAATGAGTTCAATCTATTGTTTCGATCTTGACACGCCTTCAAGGGCCAGGCCCTTACAGATTTTATGGTTGAATTTGCCAAAGCCCCAGAAATGGAGGCGATAATGGAACCAGCTGAGCCCCCACATGGAAATTGTTCGTAGATGGGTCCTCATGAGAGACTGGCTCTGGGATAGGGATCGTCTTGGAAAGCCCAGAAGGCCACAAGCTAAACTGCGCAGTAAGGTTTGGCTTTAAAGCCTCGAGCAATGCTGCTGATTATGAGGCCCTTCTGGCAGGTCTTAGACTTGCTAAAGGGATGTAGATCAGAAGGCTCCTGGCGAGCAGTGATTCTCAACTTATAGTGAATCAGGTCAATGGGAATTTTGCGACCAAGAACAGTAGCATGGTTGTATACTTGAAGTTCGTTCTGGACCTAGTTCCTCATTTTGAAAGGTTCGAATTGACTCAAGTCCCTTGCCTAGAAAATACACATGTAGACGTCCTTTCAAAATTGGCCAGCAACAAGGACTTAGAGTTGCTAAAGGTTGTCCCTATTGAGCACTTATTAAAGCCCTCCACTTCCGGAGGTAAAGAGGTACTATGGATAGAAGGTACCCCATTATGGGTGCAGCCTATCATCGCCTATCTGAAGGATCAATCACTGTCTGCTTCTAAAAGCGAGGCGCGAAAGTTAAGAGGAAGGGCTGCGCACTTTGTCCTGCAAGAAGATACTCTTTACAAAAGAGGCTTCGCCTTGCTACTTCTCCGATGCGTGGGAGGTGAGGAGGCCACATACATACTCAGGGAAATCTATGAGGGAATCTGTGAAAATCACTTCGGAGGAACGGCTCTAGCACACAAGGTTCTCCGTCAAGGCTATTTCTGGCCGATCTTGAAAAGGGACGCTTGCGAGTTTGTCCAGAAATGTGACAAGTGCCAGCGCTTCTCAAATATTCAAAGGCAGCCTTCTCAAAGCCTCTCCGTAGTAACCAGCCCCTAGTCATTCGCCAAGTGGGGTATTGACTTCATTGGTCCACTCCCAAAAGGAAGAGGAATCGCAACTTTCGCCATTGTCTCCATTGACTACTTCACTAAGTGGGTCGAACCTGAACCCCTTGCCAAGATCACCTACGCGAACACTACTAAATTCGTCTGGAAGAACATCATTTGTAGGTTCGTCATTCTCCACTCCTTAGTGTCCAACAATGGGAGACAGTTCGACAATAGGAAGATGCGAGAATTATGCGACGAGCTAGGCATAAAGAAGGACTTCTCAATGCCTCATCACCCTCAAGCAAACGGACAAGTTGAGGCAGTAAACAAGATTATCAAGCACACCCTGAAAAGGAAGCTTGACACATCAAAAGGGGCTTGGGTGGACGAACTCGCCCTCTGGGCCATCAGAACATCTAGCCGAACTGCAATAGGGAAAACACCATTCTTGATGACCTACGGAGCCGAGGCCATGAGCCCGGTCGAGGTCGGGGTCCCATCACACCGTCGGATACACTTCAATAAGATTAGCAACGACGAGGCTCAAATAAGCGAACTCCACCTCCTTGAAGAAAGGAGGGATGCTTCCTAAGTAAACTTGGCAAAGTATCATCGAAAGATGACCCGCTATTATAACTCGAAGGTCAGAAACAAACTCTTCGCTTGGGGGACCTCGTCCTCAGAAGGGTCTTCCAATCTTCAAAACTAATAGGGTCCGGAGTGTTTGGACCGAACTGGGAGGACCCTTATCACATCCATAGAGAATCCCAACCTGACACTTTCGAAATTGAAGACATGGCAGGAAAGACACTACCTCATCAATGGAACATCGAACACTTGAGGAAGTACTATCAAAGATGAGCCTTTGTTCCGATCCGATCTCAATATTATCTAATGAATTGGTATTCTGATATGATCTCAGTTGTAAATTCCCTAGCTTACTAAGTGCTGAAATTACCTTGGTAAAGTGTAGTGTAATTTGTTAAAGTAATGAAACTTCGGTTCTGTGCCACATTGGTTAGTAAATTGTTTCCTCAGTCCTTCAATATGTTTACTTAAGTGATCCAATCTCCAATTGTTAACTGATTAACGTTAAGATGCACTTCATGTTTACTTAAGTGGTCCGCTTCATATTAACTTGAGTGATCCGATCTTCTGTTATTAACTGGTTATTGATAAGAGGCGCTTGGTCTTGGATGTTCATACAAGGGTAAACAAATCAATACAATAAGATAGCAGAAGCACCAATATTTAACAAAAAGTTTCATTTCATTTACTTGAATTTGAAATACAAAAGCCCAAAGCCATTACAAAAGTTGGCCTTATTCTACTGAAGGGTCTTCTTGGACCGCTTCTGCCTCGACCGCCTCCGGGGCCTCCGAAGCTTCTTCAGCAAGCCTATCAGGCCGACCTTCAGTTGGTCTCTCGAACTCTGTCACCAAAGAGGAGATGTCCAGAGTGGGGTGGACCTCTTTCAGCCGACTCAGCAATCCTTGGGCACTCCAGGAGGCCCAAAAGTTGGCGAAGTCATCGTACAAGGGGTGTTATTCGAAGTGGTCAATGAAATTTTGAACCACCACCTTCCCTACCGACTTCATCTCCTCCTTCAAGGAGGCGATCTCCTCAGATTGAGCCTCCGCCTTTTGCCTCAGCTCCGCCTTTTCTTTGTTTGAGGCCTCCAGAGCCTCCGTGGCGAGCCGATCGTGCTCGTTGGTGTGATCCACTCACCGAGTCATGGCAGCCACCTGGCACTCCACCTCGTATAGCTCTTTCTTCAGCCACTCCACTTCTGCTCTAGCGGCAGTCAGCTGGGCCTCGACCTCCTTCCGTCCCTTCTCCTCCTCAGTGGCCTTGGCCCGGGCCTCTCTCACAGTGTCCCCATACTGCATCGCTTCCTCGAGGTGCTTGACGAGGTCCTTCCTCTTAGATTTTAGATCCTTCACCAAGCCCTTGAGTTGGATGCTAGTCCTGAGAGCCCGGGCCACGCAGGCATTATTGGCCACCACCAGGTCTTCGGCTGTGTAGGAAGAGGTATGGTCCCTCCACTCTTCAGTCCAGTATTTGTTGTGGACCACTGCCACCACAGCCGTTTTTGGAGGAAGGGCCTCCAACACTTCTTTCACCGGCTCCTCCGGGCTAATGCCCAAGAAGTCGACCTCCTCAGGGGGCACTTAGGCAATAGGCACGGTAGCAAGTGGCGATGTGGCCAGGGCAGTAGCAACCTCTGCTGGTACAGGCCTCTTCTCCGAAATGGCCACTCCGGTTGGGATTGTATTCTGCTTCAGAATGGAGGGTGGCCTTGCCACAGTTGAGCATTTTGAAGGGGCGGCACTCTTTTTGCCCTTCTGTAGCAGGTCGGCCTCGGGGTCCTCTGGCACCTCCTCCTCCATCGGAGGCTGGAGCCTTTTACTGGCATCCATCAGGTCCTTCAGTTGCTTCTTGTAGGTGGAGGAGGAGGTCTTTAGCGCCCGTGCCTCTGCAATCATCCTTTGGATGGTATTAAAGTCGGGGCGCACAGGCATCTTTTTGTTGAAGTTGTCTGCAAGGAACACATGATGAATTAGTACAAGTGTAAATAGTTCAGAAATATTGAAGGGTAAAGACTTCGGGATAGTTACCTTGAGATGCCATCAGGTCGTGTGTAACGAAGTGTAGATTTTTTCTGATCAGCCGATAGTATAACCTCTTCTTCTAAGGCAGCTGATAGATGATGCAAATGGTGTTGAAGTCTTCAGAAGATAGTTCGCACCGAGGAAGAGTACCTTCAAGAGAAATACAAATGTTAGTTGCGATTCGAACCGAAGAGAAATATAAAGAAACGCAACTGCGATACTCATTAAGTGCTGAGTACTTCATGGGGACCGTAAGAGGTGCCAGGGGGTTCCCCTCCATCATGTCCCATCGTCCTGCGGCCCAGCACCATGAGCTCTTCCACTCTTTGATGGAGCTCGACAGATCGAGCAGGAATGAAGTATGGGAACCCCATGAAGTAAGGTTATACCAGTCCCGGGTGTCAAGGACCGCAGCTATTATTTAGTGATATAAAGGGTCTGAAAGATGGAGAAGGGCATCTCAACCCCAAGTGACGCCTCTTTCAACAACATCTAGGAGCCCATCATTTGGCTCCAGGAGTTCGGATTGAGTTGGGTCAGAGCTAATCCATAGGACCTAAGTACTATCCTAAAGAAAGGGTGAATTGGAAGCCTAAGGCTGGCTCTAAGGATCGCCTTACTTATGGCCATGCACCTCGACTTAGGGTAGCAAGCCCTCTCTTTAGGCTCGGGAAGGATCAGATTTATACTATCTAGAATCCTAAATTCTACTCTAAGTCTCTCTAGGTCGGCCTCCTTTAGTTTGGAGAGATAATCCGACGCCCTTAGTGCACAGAAGTATCAACTGGGCTATCCGGCCTCTTCCATATATTCTCCCCCAAGTATCGCTTCGGCTATATCGAAGGAGGTCGCCAGAGTGGGCTCGTCCATCCTTATTAATTCTAGGCCCCACCACGAACTAGAACTTCCCTCAGAAACCATTTTTCAGAATGTACATGTCCCAAAAGTTACTGAAGCTTACGAATTCAGAGGTTTCCCTAGTCGAAAATGGTCAGGAAATGGTGTAAGGTTGCCAAAAATTGATATTTCTAGTCGAAAACGCTCGAAAAACGTCGGAAATTATGAATGATTTGAGAGCAAAGTAAATTTTCTGTTTGCACGAGGATGAAAAGCTTCAAAGACGCTCGAAGTCCACCTTTTATAGAACGCTCCAGCTGATCTCCACCGGTGAATTCAAATGCAATCAATCTAGGCCGTCCGTCGCATCATCAATCTAGGCCGTTGAAATGAAATGCCAGATTTGATCTACGCCTAAGATCTTGTTGTGACCCTCACGCTCCCATAAAATGCGTCACCTCGGTCACCACTAGCCGTCGACAATAAGTAGCCGCAGCAGCCTTTTAGGGGAATGGGCATGGCACCCAACTGTCACCTTGGAAATACGCAACAGCTGTCAAATCATTTAATGTCAGATGCCTACTTCGGGTCGATCTCCTCACTCAAACTTACAAAGCTTAGACGTACCTGACGTAGAGTCCCCTATGGGTCATCGTCTCGGTCGCTGGGTTCCCTCCTAAGCTTTATAAAGTTTTAGTCATCTCTCAACGCGTCCTCCCTTGTAGGTCAGCGCACCGATGGCAGATGAGCTCCTCACTCAACTTTACAAAGCTTAGACGTACCTAACGTGGAGTCCCTTATGGGTCATCGCCTTGGTCGCTGCATTCTCTCCTAAGCTTTACAAAGTTTTAGCCATCTCCCAAGGCGTCGTCCCCTGTGGGTCAGCGCACCGGTGGCAGATGACTCCTCACTCAACTTTACAAAGTTTAGACGCACTTGACACGGAGTCTCCTATGGGTCATCACCTCGGTCGCTGCGTTCCCCTCCTAAGCTTTACAAAGTTTTAGCCATCTCCCAACGCGTCGTCCCCCGTAGGTCAACGCACCGGTGGCAAATGAGCTCCTCACTCAACTTTACAAAGCTTAGACGCATCTGAGGAGAGTTCACTGTAGGTCATCGCCTCGGTCGTTGAGTTGACCTTCTTCCTACGCATAATCCAATCTTGCAGCACTTTGGTCTCACATGAGTAATTGTTTTCCTTACGCAATAGCGAAACTTTAGAGCATTTGCCTAAGATCATCGCTTTGGCGAATGCGAAAGATTGGGCCACAAACTCCCACAAGTCACAGTCCACATACCGAGGCATACACATCTGATCGGAAAGGTAAGTCCACCCATGATATAAATATTCATACTTAGACTTGGGGGACCATTGTTACCCTCCTATCTGAACCACCTCAGAATGTCCACCACCACACACTCCGATCCGCTAGAGACCCACCTGAAGTGGTTTTGAAGTGATCTCCCCAATGTCAACGACCTGCTATCACACTGCGAGACATAGGCGATCCTGCTGAACTGATAGAAGCGCCCTCATCCCTGAGGCCGAGGTGAAGTGCACTCCGGGGACCTCTGTCAGAAGACCCGCCGCCAATTTCAGAAGGAGATCTTTGCCAAGATCATTTCTACCTCTAATGTTTAAATTGATTTGACGTCTCCATGAGGCTAGTTGATGTGACTTATAAACTTTATGTCAACTCAACTTGGGAGAAGCAATTACCCGCCCACTCTACAGACGCTGCTGATTGACGCCTATGAGCAGACACCTCATACTGTCAGATGTATACACGTGCCTCACATCCAACGGTTCATCCGACCTATAAATACCCAAGGGTTGGCAAGAGGCAAAGGTAATGAAACTCTTACTACATAGCTCTCCATAGCAGGCATATATATATTTTCTCCTCCCCCTTATTATTTTGCATAACCCCTGGGTATTGATCCGACCACCTGAACCTGACTTGACCGTCGGAGGGTATACAGCCGCCACTACCCTCACTGGTCCTGGCCGTGTACGTCTGATCGTGCGTTGATTGTGCGCAAGGAGGAATACGTGGAGTAGCTCTCGATTGGCCACGTAGAAGGTCCAATTTTCTAGGTCAACACTATCTATTTTGGGAAAATTCTGAAATTACTATAAATGCTAAGGTCAAGCAGAATATATTAGCTTTAAATAGTTATTCAGGATTTTTCTAAGATAATGGAATAGGTTCGAAGGTTGTCACAAAACCACTTACTTGACATATTGTCCAGCCAATTACTCCACAACTTAAGTTTGACTATTATGACACTAATATCTAGTGTTATTGCTAACGTTTCATGATACCATTTTTATTGCAACCAATGCATGCATGCCACAAAATCTATACTATATTATTTCATTTACCTTATGAATATCGTTGTTCTAGGCTATGCAACCATACCTTTAGGATGAATGATACCCTTGTAGAAATACGATCTATTATTATTTCGCCTTATATTTATGAGCATTTGAGTAGGTCAATGGGCCCAAAATTATTTTATTTGAATAGCGGATATATTGTATTGTATTTTAAATTGTTGTATTAGAGATATTTTATTATATCGCATGATGAATTAGTCCATATTACAGAGAAAAAGTAGTTGAAAATTTGAAAAGTTATAGTGATAAATATTCTTTGAGGATTAACTGTGAAGCTTTGAGGTGGGCCACGAGCAATCAATATTAACAATAATTAGATGACATTGACATTCATAATTGAACTCGAGAAATACTAAGATTTATGGAACTATTTTGCAATGCGATAGGTAATTTGAGTTAATAATGTCATTTAAATTATTTTGGCCTAAATAGATATAGTACGAGGATTGTGTGTGTGTTAGGTTATCAAATTGGGGATCATGTTTAATATTAAATTGTAATATAGGTAGTTTTCCAACTTTAAGTGAAAAGTGAATTGATCTACACTCCATAGAAGTGCACAAACAAGGGTGAAAAGTAAGTAAAAATTCATTCGCAACTACAGTGCTAGAACATAATATTTGTGATATAATAATGTTGGAAAATTTATACAATTTTGATTAGGAGCTCATTGTATATCATATGGTGTTTATGATAATTGAGTATGTGGTTTCAAAACATATTGACATCAATTTTGATTAAGTATGTCATTCACAAGCATTTTCATGTGCATGCACGACATACGTTCATGGTTGAAAATCTAGCATACACAAACAACAATATGGTAAACTTGAGTTTCCTACTAAATGTTTTGTTAACCACTACTAGGGCATCGATGCATGCGAGACATGCCTATATGATATGGTTTGGTATCGCGGGTGATACTTTCTGTGTGATTGCAAAGGTATATAGGAAATGGACGTTTGGTAATCATGGGAGGGTGGACCACTTGATTGTGCCTTTGTGATATTGTGATTATTGGCGCTACCGGGTGGGATACTTCTCGGGTAATCATAAAGGCAGGTAGAGGATGTGCCTTTAGTGGCCATAAAAGGCTAGTTCACTCATCAGTGTCGATGGCATAATGCCCATTTGATTATTGATATTGATACTGTGCGAAGCTTTATCCGGTACATAGTAAGTGGTTTAAGGGCCTAATGAAAGGAAAATATTTAAAATGAAACTATTTCAAGTTAACTTTGATGAATATTTGAATATGATACATTTTAGTGTGATGTTTCAAAGAAATGACATGCCTGCATATATTCGTATTACTCATACTCATAGCATACATATTTTTATTTATTGGGCATTAATTCATATAGTTCTTGCATTGTAGGTGAGCATGAAACTCCGTAGAGAATATCGCTAGTTGTGAAGCTCGTATGGGATTTCGAAATTTGATTATATGGATGATGATTTGTAGGGTTATTTTTGGGTTGTTGTTCTAGTCTTATAATCTATTGTGTGTGTGTGTACACACACACACACATATATGATTTTTGAAATGACATGGTAGATACTTTTGTAATCCTCAAAGTATATATGTTGAAATTTGGTTATATGGTCTTTGGTTGTAATGTACTATATATACATAATAGGTGATTAGGCGAGAATCTATAGGGACCTTATTGTGAAGATGCTTATTTTATTTTATGATGGTAAAAATAAAATGTAGAATCGTATGTTTAGGTTGGATCATCAAATTTTTATTCCAACATAGGTTAGTATATTGTTGTCGATATAAACGGGTTGTGACAATTTGCTATGCTAAAAAATTATATGGCATGTACGAAGTGGAGAGAGACCAACATTGATAGACTCAACATTGATTGATAATTGAAATTGGACTTTCCAAACCAAGCAGTAATACTATCTTGAGTTTGCGAGCCTTTACGAATTGACACCACTAAGAGCGAACATTTCTAATGTGATGTGTTATACACAGTCTCAACCATGAAAAATTAAGAGCACGTGAAATAATGTGTAAAATGCAAAGGGCTAACATATTTAGTTATCATAACTAATCAGTGATTTCTATGTGACATATACATCCAGGACTTACTTACCCTCAAGGCCCTATAGGGATATAAAAATAGGTACAGTTGGGAAGAAAGAAGGCACGCAAAATCAAATATCACCCTCCCAAATAGTCAGTTCTCCTTTTGCTCCAGTTTGAATATCAAAGCCAGCAAGTTTAGAAGGAGAAAATCCAAGTTATGTTAGAGAAATTTGTTGATCATAATTTCATAGTCAACAATTTTATTTGATATAATTAAACTAATTAAAGTGAGGATTCACTTTCTCTCGTTCTTCGTTGACCTTTCTAGAACTTATCAAAGATTTCCATCTTTGTGTTATTCAGTCCTAAAACATTGATTCTCAATTCTGATTTTAGCTTTCTCAGTGTGAGAATATCAAATCTTGTTGTTGGTTCCAAGGTTCACATCAAATATTGAGTTTTGATGGTTGTACACATCAGATTTTGATTATTGATGGTTGTACATCGAGCTTGAATGCTTGGTGTACAGTCCCCTTACAAGAGAGAGGGGCTCGCAATTTTATTGGATGCGAGCCACCCTCTTGTAAGGGAGTTGTACACCAAGCTGTCTTACAGCCCCCTCACAAGAGAGGTGGGCACGTGTCCAATAAAAAAATCACAGACCCCCTCTTGTAAAGGGGGCTGTACACCGAGCTTGACAGCTAGGTGTACATAGTGAATCAAAAAAAGAATCAAATTAGTAGACAAATTTTTGCTTTTGGAGTCTATGCTCTATTACAAGGATGAAAGAACCTGCTTAAGTATTTTTTTCTATCTGTCTTTATCTAAGTTCAGTATTTTTTATGGCCAAATTGTTATTGTGATTTGATCACAAGAATTGCAAAAAATGTAAGCACGTGAAAAAAAATAGCAGGGAATAAAACGTCAATTTAGTCTAATACTAATTATTTGATGTCACACATAAGTAATGAATTAAGTCAAAAGGATTCGACAGTAGGGAATTAAAATTAAGCCCTGTTTGTCAACCGTGATTTCAAAACTATTTTTTTCTCAAATTCATTTCAACCTCACATTCATACAATAAAATATTTTGCACCTAAATCCAAAATTTTTACCAACCTTTTAATCTCACATTCTCCAAAAGTTTAATATTCTAAAAGTCATTTTCCTATTTTAATAGTAGACAAACTGAGCTAAGTTGCTTATATATTTTACATATTTCAAGAGGTCGCTCTTGGGTCATTAGTGATATGAGTCGGACCATATCGGATATTAAATATCTAATTAGTATAAAACTTGATTTTTATAGGTCTGATTAGATCTATTTAATACCTCGAAAAAGTCCAAGATTTAGTTATATATAATTACTATCAAAAGGTTACACATATTCCCCTTTCAATGTTTGATCTGTTAAGAATCTACTTATCATGTGCAGCGGAAAAAAAAATTCAATTCTCACCAGGAATCGCTTTTGTATTTAGATAGAAACTGTAATAGAGGTTGTATCTTTTGTAGATCTACAAACTCCTTTGTCATATCTTTGTTTCAACAACTTGGATCTGTCTCCCACAGCTGTTCAATTGTCCAGCCTCCAACGGTAATCCACACATAGACCAAGATTGCAGGATTCAAATTTTCTTCTTGCAATAGCAAGAATAATGAATTCTCTACTAAATTTGAAAACCCTAGTCATATTTATATAAGCCCAGATGGGCTTGGCTTTACCCGGTCCAATATTTAATTAACCCCTTTAATTAAATCCCGTCCGTGAACTAATTAGTGAAAATTAATTAATTCAAGCCTATAAATATGCAACCCAATTAATCAATTTATCCAACGCTTGTTAAATTATAATATTCTAATTCTCTTTTGTGTACGACTCATCAGGTTCCATATCACGATACCTAACGACGTGAAATATTATTTTGATCTAATCAAAATTGGTAAATTAAAATACCTGTTTAATTTATCATCAATTCACACTCGTTGTCCCAAATTGATATCTAGCGATGCGTCAGACAATACATGTGATGGGAAATGTCATGTGGTATAACAAAACCAAACTCGTTCGTTTATCAAGAGACTATAATCCATTCGTCAATCTGATCCGATCAATTACGAGATATGAAAATGTGTCAATCTCGATTATTGACCATATCTTTCACTCCACTATTAAGTCAATATAAGTTGTAAACTCCTTTTCGACTATGAGTACACATTGGCCTAGAATTTCGTTATCGACTTCACAACCTTCATACGATTTTTGACATACTCGAACGATGTAGTGTTAGCGGCCCTTGGCAGATAAACATCCAACATCGTCAAAGCATGACTGTCGTCATATAAGGTACTATGACGACCTCAAGTCAAATGACCAATTCCACTACCGGACGTTAGAGATTAACCACTGACACTCAGATAGTTATCCATGTGGAACCTTTAGGCGGGTCTCCAATGTTTTGTTCTACAACAAAACATTCACGTGTTCATTCAAATGTCACCACACTTTAGCTTGTAAGATCACCTACTTACTTCACAAGTAAGAAATGCCACACATGATGGTCTATCTATAATAATGATATCCATATCTCGTTATTACTTGCGACCACGGATGATTTAAGATTCCATCATATGTAATTTGTATCTCACAATCACAACTCCTTGTAATTAACAAATTACGAAAATTTGAATCTATGGACTCTATTATTTAATTTGATTGAATATTAATTAAATAATAAATCTGCCATAAAATTGCATTAATTACATATTAAAAGCATTTATGTCCAACGTTGGGCATAATACTTACAAACTCCCACTTGTACTAGATCCAATACTTATGTATCCACTATCATAAGAGTCTACATGACGATCATGTTTATGCTATGACAACTCTTTGTCAGTAAATCTGCAATATTATCAAATGTGGGAATTCGTTCTTCTCTTTACATCATTTCTATGTATTATCTCTCTGATAAAATTATACCGTCTTAATACATGTTTGAATCATTGATGAGACCTTAGTTTCTTCGCTTTCGCGTTGGCTCTATTGTTATCACAATAGTATGTAATGTGATAACAATGTTAGGAACTATCTCAAGTTCATTAATGAACATCCTGATCCACATTGCAACTATTTGTTGCTTCTGAAGCAATCATGTATTAGGTTTCTACTATTGAACCAACGATTGTTTCACGTTTGGAACCTTTCCAATACATCGCTTAAGAGTAAACCAATTTCTCCATATAAATCTTCTCAAGATTTCATCTATGTAGATTGGGATGAGTTAAACAATCTTCTAGAACTATCTCTAGAGATCAAGTTGCTTCCTCATAGTGTTCATGAATAAATCCTTTAACAACCATTATTCCAACAATTGAAACTTAAGGATGTCATTTCCTATAATTTCAAAAATGCGACAATGCTCCCATTATCTTCTTGCAAACACACAATTCGTCTTCATATTTGATAAAATCAAACATTTTGATTTTTTCCATCAAATCGAAGATTTCAACTCCAAGAGATTTGTTTTAAGCCATAGTCATAGTATGCAACTATTGCAACCAAAATCCGAATGGACCTCAGGATGGCTACAGGTGAAAGGTTTCATCAAAGCCAATACATTGTCTTTGTTTATTACCTTTTGTTACAAGCCTTACTTTGTATATATGAATATTCATGTCAACCTTTTATTGTAAACCATTTACAACCTATGGGTTTTATCCCATCAGGAGGGTCGACCAAGGTCCAAACTTTGTACACATATGTTGAGTTCATCTCAGGTTTCATAGCCTCTTACTACCTTTTTAAGTCAACATTTGACTATATTTTCATGAAATTAGTAGGTTCATTATCCTGGACCAGTAATACCTGACTAGTAATCATGGATTCACACCTTCTTCAAGGTCGAATGATCCTACTAGATTTAAATGGAGCTTTCATGTGTTCAGGAGTCTCTACTTCCTGATCAAGAGTATGTCTCATATCATATATGAGATCAAACTCAAATTCACCTACTCGGTTAACTATATCTGTGGACTTTTGAACTCTTTCAAGTTCTATTTTGCTCCTATTGTCCTTTCCTAGAGTAAACATTTTCTCTAAAAGAACGATATGTCATGAGACGAAGACTTTCTTCTTAATGGGCTAATAGAATTGATATCCAAATATCTATTTTGGATATCCCACAAATATGTATTCATTATATATATATATATATATGAAATAAGTTAGGACTATTGCCTTTCCGTAGCTCGTACGGAGTTCTATTAACCAACTTAGATGAGACATAATTTAGTGTGTAACACACTATAGTCAGTGCATGACTCGAAAACGATTTTGGGAGATTTGCATGGCTCATTATTAATTGGACTATATCTAATAGTTTACTATTACTCCGTTCAAATACACCACAATGTTGTAGTGTATATGGAGGAGTTCAATGTAAGAGAATCTCATTTCCTCTTAGATAATTTAAATTTTTATCTTAAGATATTCCTATTTCGATCGGATCTTGATGCGAGAATATTTCTACCCATTTGTTTCTCTACTTATAGTTTGAATCCTTTGAACCTTTTAAGAACTTCATGCTTGAATTTCATCATGTATACATGATCATTGATGACATAAGAGAAACCTCATCTGACATGAATTGACATGGGTCCATATACATCACTATGTATTATGTCAATATTTATGCAGACTTATTCCTTTTCAAGTAAAAGGGGATTTGGTCATTGTGTCAAACCGGCATGTTATGCACTTATCAAATGATTCAAAATAAATTGATTCCACATACACATCTCTATGTGATATTGGAATTACATTTCATCTATATGACCAAGTTTGCATCGCAGATTTAGTTATTATTTAAATTATCACTTTTATGCTTTTAACTTCTATACTCATTATAGAATACTTAGTATTCAGAATATAAATGTTATTTGTAGCGTCTCATACCATAAAGATCTTAATAAAAATAGGCATGAACAACAAATTGTTCTTAACATTAAAATAGTTCATGTTCAAACATGAAATTCATTTAATGTTCCGGCTACGGCAGGTACAAAGGAACATTTCTCTAATTCCAATACTAAGTCAAAAGGCAACGGCAAGAAGTATGCTCCTACAAGCAATGCAGCAACCTTTGCTCAACTTCAACGTGTAGCTCAACTTCTCCCATTCGCAATGGTCTACTTCTATTTAGTATTTTCATATTTTTATAAATATGATATCTACATCTAGTATCAAATAACTAAGAAACTCGTGAAGTAGACGTAAGCTATGCAATATTTCTTTCAATGACCTTTCATTCTATAATGAAACTAAAGGTCATTAGATTTGGTATTGGCTTTCGCTTAGACGGTCTTAGCCATATTAGACGCTTTCCCAAAGCTCCTTTAGATTTCCTTTTAATACTCTTAGAGTAATCAATTTCTTGCCCACTTTTAACTTTGATATTGAGCAAAACAGTCCTAAGCATGTCAAGCAACTCAATGGGTGTGCGTTCGAACTTATTCATATCATAATTCATAATTAGTATGAATAACTCTCTGACAGAGATGGTAAAGCTAAGTCAATACTTAGTTCGTAGGTCATGACTGAACCTCATTGAGACAACCTCTCAACGACAATCATCTTCAGTACATGAGCACCTATCGAAGATTGCTCTGTCATTTTGCATCGGTATAGTTGTTTGGGAGTCTCATATTTATTATTATTATTGTCATACAACTCCTTGTAATAAAGAATTATGTGTTAACATCTATACTCTCAAGTTGCTTTTGTAACTCAGGTGACATAGTTGCAAGTATCACATACGTAGCAGTACTATTGTCATCACTGTGTTTATTATAGCAGCCACCTCTTTCTTGATCGAGTTATCAGCAAATGTCTCTAGAAAGGACTACTCAAGGGCATAAACAATTTTCTCATGCTTGAGAACAATTCTTAGATTGCAGTGCCAATCAAGAAAATTCAATTTGGTTGTTGGCATCCAGTATGCCATTCAAAACATATGGTTACTCAAGATTCAATATAAATGTAAATGATAAAAAGAAAAAGAATAATATATAAAATACATCAATTAATTTAGCATGGACTTTTATTAAATTAATTATACTCCTACAGTTTAATTCAAATTTTTTACCCTCTCACATAAATTTATGGAATTCATACTTGACTTTCAATGGTCCGAGATCCCATCTATTATACTAAGATCTTTAGTGTACTCAACAAGCCTTAATATAACATTTGGGTAGATACTATTATCAATTGTATCTTCATACAACTCACAGATCATTAAGCTGACAACTCTTTGTCTTCACATATCTTATGTGTTAGCTTAACATGCATCTAAGATTTATCTCCTTGAGTGTACTCAACAAAAAATAAATTTTAGTTAAATCAAACCCGTCATTCAAAAATATCAAATATTTCATAGTGTCAAACATATTCCTAATAGACCAGTCTTGAGTGTACTCAACAAGTTGAGGCAATTTGGGACTCTGGTTTTTCATAATAATGATGGAAGGCGATTATAAATGTGACTTAATATTTTATCGAGGGGTTTTGCATTCAAAAGTTTCATCGTAATATCATATATATTGTATTACACATCTACCATGCAAATAAACATATATATAATATAATGTAATAGTGTAGACGATTATGGACTTTACTATCTAATTTTTTCTAATCATAAGGAAGACTAGTTGGTCTATTCCTTGGGGTTATCGCATTGGTCAGTATCAATGTACCATCTTCATAGTTTCCTCTTCTTCATGTGTCTTCAATTAGTCTAGTTGTTACATGTATCATATACTAATTGACACGCAGACGTAGATGAAATTGGACTGATAGACCCAAAATAACAATAACAATAACAATAACGGACTCGTAGGTCCAAAATGAATAAGAGCTCGCAGGCTTATAATAATTACAACAACGAGTTCGCAGGCCCAAAACAATTAAGAGCTCGCAGGCTCATAAAACGACAAGAATAAAATTAACCAATCAACACATCCACATGGTCGAGTCCATAATCGTCCACTAATAACACATTCATCACATTAATGTATGCATATATAATATCTAATATTATATACTAACACGTTTCAAGTTTTTAGCAATTAAGTCATCTAACCTATTTTAGACAAAGTGGATCGGAACAATATAATAATTAATTAATCATATTAGTCAATTAATATAATTAGCGGGCATATTTAATTAAAATTAAAATTTAATTAAATATCGAATTAGAGTCCAACTCTAATTCCAAAACTATAGGGCGGAACTATTTAATTAAAATCAAATTTTAATTAAATATCAAATTAGAGTCAAACTCTAATTTCAAAATCTAAGGCGGTTGAATTTAATTAAAATCAAATTTTAATTAAATAGCAAAATTAGAGTCCAACTATAATTTCAAGATTTTTAGGGCGAACTCGTTTAATTAAAATCAAATTTTAATTAAACAACATATTAGAGTCCTACTCTAATTTTACAAAAAAATTTAGGGCAAGACAATTTAATTAAAATCAAAATTTAATTAAATGTCAAATTAGAATCCAATTCTAATTTCAAGAACATATTTGGGTGAATAATTAATTAAAATTAAATTAGAATCCAACTCTAATTTAAATTGAATTAATATTTTAATATAGGATAAAATTCCTAAATAAAATAAAATTAAATTTGGGGTCAAAGTTTAATATTTAAGTTAAAATCTAATTTTAACGAAAATATAAAAATCGTCAATTTTAAATAAAATTTTAATTCCGGGTTAAAATTAAAATTATGGGTCAAACTCATTTGAAATTCAAATTTAAAACCATTTAAAAATTAAATTCAAAACCCCCTTTTAAAATTGCATATTGACCCTAGTTTAAAATTTCCAAGAGAGCCCCTTCATTTCATAAATTTCGGAACAGGTCATTTTTCATAAATTGCAAACTTGACCACTTATATAAAACTGCAAGCAGGGGCCTGCAATTTCTCAAATTGCATACCAGGCCGCCTCCAACCATCAACCCCTCAACTTAAAACCCCAAAAATTTCCCCTTTTTTTGTTTTCGTTTCTCCTTGGCGGCGGTGTTGTCGGCTACCAAATCGAGAAGTGGCCGCCGCTGACAAAATAGCGACGTTCATGTGTTGACCAGCCGTAGCGCTACGGGGTAGCAACAACAGCGATGGCGAGCGCCGCTGCAGCAGCAACGATTTTCGCTGCTGCAACACGCAGCGGCGACAATTGCATTTTTCAGATTTTTTTTATTAAACAGATTTCATATATTATTCCAATCCAAGAAATTATTTTCTATTCAAAATCAAATTTTGAATATGAAAAATTATTTTCTTAATTGCTAAAAAAACAACAATTAACTTTTAATCGTTCCAATGATTCGAAACAACTTCTACCAAATATAAAGTAGGTTCTGATACCACTGTTGGAAATCTACTTATCATGCGCAGTAGAATTTTTTTTTTCAATTCCCGCTAGGAATCTTCTTTGTGTTTAGATAGAAACTGTGATAGTGGTTGTACCTTTTGTCAATCTGCAAACTCATTTGCCATATCTTTATTCTAGCAACTTGGATCTGTCTCCCACAGCTGTCCAATTGTCCAGCCTCCAACGATGATTCACACAGAGATCAAGATTACATGATTCATGTTTTCTTCTTGTGTTAGCAAGAATAATGAATTCTTTACTGAATTTGAAAACCCTAGTCATCTTTATATAAGCCCAAACGGGCTTGACCTGACCCGGTTCAATATTTAATTAACCCCTTTAATTAAATCCAGTCCGTGAACTAATTAATCTAATTAATTGATTCAGGCCTATAAATATGCAATCCAATTAATTAATTTATCCAACGCTTGTTAAATTAATTAATTGATAAATTAAAATATTCTAATTCTCTTTTGTGTGCGACCCATCAGGTTCCCTATCATGATATCTAACGACGTGAAATATTATTTTGATCTAATCAAAATTGATAAATTAAAACACCCTTTTAATAAATTATCAATTCACACTCGCCGTCCCAAATTGATATCTAGCAATGTGTCAGGGCAATATATGTGACGAAAAATGTCATGTAATATGACAAAATCAAATTCATTCGTTTATCGTGAGACTATAATCCCTTCGTCAATATGATCCGATCAATTACGAGATATGAAAGTGTGTCAATCTTGATTATCTATCATATCTTTCACTCCACTATTAAGTCAATATAAGTCGTAAACTCGTTTTCGACTTATGAGTACACCTTGGCCAAGGATGTCATTATCGACTTAATTGAATGAAATGTAGATCATAACCTCTTACTATTTAAGAGTGATGAATCCTATATTGGTCATTCACAACATTCATACGATTCTTGACATACCCGAACGATAGCGGCCCTTGGCAGAGCAACACCAACATCGTCAAAGCATGACTGTACTCATATCTATGACGACCTCAAGTCAAAAGACCAATTCCACCACTGAACGTTAGAAAATTAACTACTAACACTCAGATAGTTATTCATATGGAATCTCTAGGCGGGTCTCCAATGTTTTGTTCTACAACAAAACATCCATGTGTTCATTTAAGTGTCACCACACTTTAGCGTGTGAGATTATCTACTTTCTTCACAAGTAAGAAATGCCACACGTGATGGTCTATCCGCAATAACGATATCTGTATCTCGTTATTACTTGCGACCACGAACGATTTAAGATTCAATCATATGTAATTTGTATCTCACAATCACAACTCCTTGTGATTAACAAATTACAAAATTTTGAATCTACGGACTCTATTATTTAATTTAATTGAATATTAATTAAATAATAAATCTACCATAAAATTGCATTAATTACATATTAAAAGCATTTATATTCAAAGTTGATTGGACCTAGGGCATAACACTTACATGATCGAAGTCAAGTTGATGATTATTTGGTCAAGCTTGAATTCAAATAAAATGAAAGTCAAATTTTATCTCTGACTACATATAAAAATAAGTTTAACCACACGCTTGAAAGGCTTTTAGCCGACTTAGAAATCAAGTTCAAGTTTCTAGGATGCTATAATGGCCTAAGACTTCTCGACAAACAAGAAGACTTATTCGAGTGTATGTCAAGACTTGAAGATTGGTCCTTTGAAAATTCGCAAGTGCAGGGATCATGATCAAGTAATATAATGGTGAATAAAGTGTCGAATCCATGAGAACTATGTATTTGATCGAGTTAAATATATTAATACCCTTTATCGAATAGTAATATTGAGTTGTAACTAAGCTATATCTAATTTATCATTTAACTGGAAATCAAAGTAAAATTTTATCAAATTTGTGAGATGTGTTGTTAAGACGTAAAATCCCCCTTATTATTCCATTTTTACTCCAACAATTAAATTGACACATTGATATCATACGAGTTGGTCAATGTTCCTAATTTATTTAAAAGCTTCTCTCGATAGCAATTAAATCTAATCCTACATGTGACCTTTCTATATATCTATGCAAGATACTCAAACACCCCAAGTCTAGACAATTCTAAACATATGAGCGCAGGCATTTAATTTTCATTTAAGAAATAAATTAATCGAATTAGATAAAATTTAATAATAAGAATTAAACTTAATTGATGTCATAAATTTGCGGAATTTATAAAATCATAAAAAAAGCATAAAAAAATTACATAGTTTATTTAAAATAATTAAAGCAAACTTCAAAATGATTCAAATTGTCTTATTAATGTAGGAATAGAATATTCAATTTGGATAGTACTGAATCCATCACGCTCTAGCTCTCATCATTTGAAATTATAATCATAAATTGGAATGAGCTAAAGCCTAGTACGTAAATCTCATGCACAATGATTCATGCTTATGTTATGCATATACATTACTTAAAATACATACCTTTTCATTTATGTATCCCTTTTCCTTTCGTTTCTTTAAGACAATTAATATTACATCGTGAGCACAATTTGGTGTATCGCCTAACCAATCAAAATGCAGTGGACAATTATTATTTGGAACCCAATTGAGTCCTACTAGTAATACCGCACAGCGGCTGACATTAAAATTATTGTTGAATATTGAACATTGGTTGTGTGCGCCAGTCACCCACACCCCCATTTCCCAAATAAACCTTTCATGTCATAGACATACACGTCCTAGTAAAATATTCAGGATACATTTCTTTTTAAAACGTTCCAATACTCATGATATTTGAAAGCTTTTTATACCTAGAAACTTTATGTATGCGTATGGATGTATCCCCAGCAATCAGCATATTAGCCCGAGCCGATGCGATATGAACATCATGAGTTGTCCCGTAATAAAACCAGTTGTTGCTGATACCTTCTTCTCGATGTGTGTAGGAATATTTCATGAGAAGCATTAATAACATAAAATGCAATCATCAAATATTCAAATCACATAATTACAAATTCAAGTTAACATATTTATATATCTAATAATATAACGTGCAGATGAAAACAATGGGAGGTTTACTTACCTTCAAGTCCTTAAGTTTTACTATTTAAGTGGAGATGTTCCGAGCCGTCCATGAAGTCAAAAGTGTCCAAAATCCTAATTCATTATATTTATTTAGAAGCTTTTGTAAGTTCACTATCTAAATATGAACCCATAATACGGCTATATTAAATAAATAAATCTATTGTTATTGTAAAGCTTTGTACGTATGTCAAATTAAACGTCATTACAAGAAACTCATAATGCCCATATCAAGCGCGAAAGGCTGTCTTTGGAATGTCTTCTTCTTTAATTCTTAGTTGATGATAACCTGATCATAAATCAATTTTGGAAAAATGGCTAGCGCCTTGGAGTTGATCAAACAAGTCCTCTATTCTTTGTAGTGGATACTTGTTCTTGATGTTAACATTGTTTAGTTCTCGGTAGTCCATACACAGTCTCATTGAGCCATCTTTCTTCTTTACAAATAGAACTGGAGCACCCCATGGCCAGAAACTAGGCCGAATAAATCATTTATCCATTAGGTCTTGAAGTTGCTCCTTCAGTTCAGCTGGGACCGTTTAGTATGGTTCCTTTGATGTTGGGGATGTTCCAGGCATTAAATTGATAACAAATTCGATTTTCCTATTCGATGGCAGAAGTGAGATCATCTGGAAACACATCGTTATATTCTCGAACCTCAGGAATACGCTCAATCGAAAGATCAGACTTTGAAATTTCTATTATTGAAGCTAGATAAGCTATACGACACTTATTTAACATTTGACTAGCTTTCATCGACATTATTATTGGAATGGAGGGCTTTATATGAGGATTAAGTCCTTCTTTAAATATGTCTACTTTAGACTAGCTTTCATCGACATTATTATCGAAATGGAGGGCTTTATGCGAGGCTTAAGTCCTTTCTTAAATCTGTTTGCTTTATGCGAGGCTTTAGTCCTTTCTGCCTTCTGTTGCGACCAAACCTGGAGCAAACTTTGTCAAACAAGCAAATTCAGCCTCATACTCAGCAACTGTTCAATTCCCCTGCTCCAACTTAATGAATTCTCTCTCTCTCTCTTTCTGTTGGCGAATACTCTTAGGGAAATACTTGTTGTTGAAGGCATCTTTAACCATCTCCCAGGTGAAGGGTCTAGCATCCTTCTCATGTTGGCGTTGAACCATCAACGACTAATCATAAGCATCACTTTGGAGCATATAGGCTGCAAAGTGACCTTTTCTTGTTCGGTACAGCTTATAACTGAGATGGTCTTCTGAATTTCGATTATTCATTTTTTAGCTTCTAGTGGATCAATAGTACCAGTAAATGGTAGTGGAGACAACTTAAACTCTGAGATCATCCCTTGTTCTTGGTTTTGATATTTTCGTCTTGGTTGGTTGTTTTGCCCAAAAACTGCTAATGCTTGCACGAAAGCCTCCATTGTCATTGGGGTTCCTGATGTTGCATTTTTGTTATTGGACCTTTCTATTTGAGCTTTCGATGTTTCTTCGTGAGCTTGAAAACGAATAGTGGGGGCCATACTAGAAGACAATTAAACTGTTGCTTATAAGAAAATTTAATATTATATTTGCATCAACAAAATTTTCGTTTGAGTACCAATGAGCAGTGTAAAAATAAAAACTCAATCTTACGAGATGATTGCGATAGGATCCCTTGCCGCAAGAACTCAGTTCTGTATCCCTTTTATTTAAATTTTTTTACGACACATTTTTTTGTTTACAAAATCGATTTTATAAACCTGGCTTTGATATCAAACTGAAACACCACTAAAATTATAATAATAAAGTGGAATGAACTAAAGCCTAGTAACTAAACCTCTGCACATGATGCATTCTTAGGTTTTACATATACATTACTTAAAATACACAGCTTTTCATTTATGTATCCCATTTACTTCCATTTCTTTAAAATCATTAACATTACATCCTAAGCTCATTTAGTGTATCATCTAACCAATATGTATGTAGTAAACAATTATTATTTAGAACCCGATCGAATCCTACTGCTACCGTAAAGTGGATAACATTAACGTTATCATTGAACATTGGTCGCAGTAGATTCTTCCACTTCACTTTCTAACAAGGCATGTGATTCAGCTTAGTCCTCCACCCACTGAATTGAATCGGGTCCATGAATCTAAGAAATAGTAGGTGGGCCGATCCCACTCAAACCTTTCATGGTATAGACATACAACTCGTATTGAAAATATTCAGGATACATTTCTTTTTAAAACATTCATTGACTCATGAAAATTTGTAAACTTTTTATTCCTTGAAAACTTTATGTATGCGTATAAATGTATTGATGTACAGGAATATGTCATGAGAAGCATTAATAACATAAAATGCAATCATCAGATATTTACATCACATAATTACAAATTCAAGTTAATCAGCATGTAAATCAAAAGGAAGGGAAAGAAAGAAAACAGAGATTTCTTTTAGGGTTCACTTCCCTTTTATAAGAAAATAAATAATAGTTCCCTTTCCTTCAAATTTTGCATAAAAAGGGTTTCTTATTCAAATCATAAGGCATCAGTTATAGGTTAAATCCATGTCAATTTGGTAACTAAATGATACTTTCCTTTATTCTTCCAATTAATGCACAGTTTAGTCAACGTATACTAAATTAATCAATCAAATAACTAAACAGTATATTTAGACAATAAATTAAAATAAATTGAACATGTATATTATTTTCCTTATATTTTGGTTTATCTTACTAAAGTTAACTTTAATGAACACAATGATCATCTAGAACGTCTACGATACATCCTAATGCAAAAGCAAAATTAATTATGACAACATTAAAATTTATGAATTAAGAATTAAATTTAAGAAGCAGTTATGTATATAAATCATGTAAAGGAATGCGGATCATTACAGGTACGAACATATAACAATGCATTAAACTACCTAGAACATCTATAGAAACCATGTGAAACATCTCTATCATCTATCGAACCTCATAATGAATATTACTAAGTACTAATGATCGTATTAGCTCTTCCAATGACAATAAAATCCACGGAAAATTAAACTAGTGCCAAATAATTTAAAAGCAAGCTAAACCATACTAAACAACCAAACATTCTAATCAATTAACGTCAAGCTAATTATTCAAACCAAAAATATCATGACAAGGGATCATCTCATTCTAGCAATGTAAAAATTTAGCCTAACATATTGAAATTATAAGAAATCATTCTAAGTTTAATAAACATCATTTAGAAATTGAATAATTGAGGAGAAATTTTGAGTTCTTGAATGACTTTAATGGATTCTTGATGTCTCTTGAATTATCTTCCTAATTCTTGTGCCAATTACGGTATGAGTTCTACTTGATAATCTCTTGCAATTTCACAATTGAAAACTCTTACAAATATGAGTTTGTTCTCTTCTTCCTATAGATCTCTCGAATTATCTCAGTGTTTTGGAGTTCTTTATGTGTGAAAGAGGCTCGATCTAGGTGCAGGAGACATTCTGGTATTTATATGACTCAAATTTAGGTCAAAGATATCGTCCAAAATCTTATCAAATTGAGTTTTAATCGTATGAGGAAACTTGAGATTTGACCGAATTTTATAACTAAGCAACTGCATCTATCAAACATTGAACACCGCATTTTTTCTTGCATGGTATAATATGTGACACATGCCCAAATGCACTATGTTGGACCGCATAGTGCAATTTTTGACTGCTGCTTCTATTCTTTCACATGTTGGATCCCGAACATGTATGCATCATCATTTTTTTCCCCCTTTTAGGCTATATTTTCGGTCTCTAAGCTTTCAAGTGCATCTAATTGAACCCATGGGCGGAGCCATGTACTGTCCAGTGCAGGCAAATGCCCGCACTGGATTTTTGGCCCAAGCCCATGGTCAATCCAATTTTTATCCCCCCACCCCCCTTTTTTTAAGTATGTTTTTCATTTATTTATAGTCCAGCCCATACACTAATTTATCCCAACCCCAAGTGCACGGAGACTTTTTGTGACTCTTTCCCCTTAGCAAGAAATTAAAAAATTTCTTTAAATCTGCCCTCGTTTTGAAATATTTTCAAAGTTCATTTCTTTCCTAAAACTCACATTTTCTTGGGCACTCAAATTTGCAGCAAAATTTTTTTGATCATGTGATTTTTTTGTTTAATATTAAGGATTTTGATTATGTGAATGTTGAATATTGGTAATATTTGTGATGGATTCTTGAAATTTTGATTTTTGTCAATTAGTGATGATTTTATGTTGTTCTACCAATTTGTGAAAGGTAGTAGTTTTTTCTTATCAATTAGTACTTAATTGTCACTTGTGGTTTATTTTAGTGTGAAGTGTCGATGTAAAGATTCTTTAAAAGAAAATATTTCATAGAAAATGGATTTTGATATTGCACAACTTACTACAGATCCTAGAATAAGGAAGAAGATGATTATCTTATTAGTATTGTCTCTAAGTTATTTTTAGCATTGGCGTAATATCATTAAATCTATAACCGAAAAGTTCAACCTTAATTAAATTTTGCCCGCACTGGACAAAATTCTTAGGTTCGCCCCTGATTGAACCCATAGCATTTTCAATCTTTGATTCATGAACCAATTCAACTATACATAGAGCATGTTTTGGTGGAGCAAATTTAGCTACCATACCAATAATAATTGTGTAAAAAGAGTTAAAATGTAATTTTTCAAGATTTATTAAATATTAAGTAGGTCATTTTTAGGTTTCATGAACTGTGTGATAATACATAACACTGTCAAATCAGGAAAATGAATGATAGGTTTCTCAATTTCAACATTGAGCTGCCGAATATCTGTAAATGAATAATCTTTGGAGTGGTTTTGGGATTTTTTCTGGAGGATCATTCAAGTGAGAGTCGAAATTCACAAAATTTCAAAAGGCATTAATTAGGGACTTTCATCTTGGTCAAAACGTATGCATAGAGCATATTTGGTTGACTAAATTTAGGTACCATATTTATTATTTCTAAGAGTTGGGTTGTATTTCACATTTTGTTTTTACTTTAATATTACAGTAATAATTGTATAAAAAAAGTAAAATGTAATTTTTGAATATTTAATAAATATTAAGTAGGTGGTGCAAATTCCACAAAGAACAAGATAATGAAGACAAATGAGTTTCTTGAAGATATAGGGCCCAGTATGAGTTTTTATTTATTTTTGCCTTAGAAATTGGCCAAAATTCGATTTATTATTTCATTGTAGTTTATTTATTTTCTTTTATTTATCTGAATGAGTAATTATCATTTAGAATGTCATTCATTTAAAATTAGGAATTAGCGTCGGTTTAAGAACTATAAATGTCATGTATTCATGATTTGGTAAGTTTTCACCATTTAAGTTCCATTTAAATTAGATTTGACAAATTGTTTGAGATGCCCAAATAATTAGCACTGCATGTTAATTTTGATTAATGTACAAAGATGTTAATTATTTAAATGAAAATCCAACAGTTCAAAATATTGTGAGGTAGTGGGCCGATTATATAATCGACACACGGTCTAAGATCAAATTTGTAATAACTACTTAACCCATGTCATATCTCAATCGGTCACATATATAAAGGAAGGTTATGAAAAGAAATTGCTGAATTTGAATCCCTTATGGAGGATTCTCTAAATAAAATTTATTGTTTGATCATCATATAGATGGGGTTAATAGATCCAATTATTTGGAGGGACATGGATAAATATTTTACACTTGAATTGAAGTAGCTAATTATTTTCCACCGGGCGCTCTTGCTCTTGAAATTTATGACCAAATGACACAATACTCATTTGTTAAGATTTTGAAATCGGTTTAAGAGAAACTAGTGGGAAGATCCTAATTTAATACGCACCAACAGTGATGTATTCTATATGAATTATGCTACAGAGCTCGGGATTAAATCCCGGGCTCCGTTCCAGGGCCGAGGTGGCGCATGCCTTGGCCCTTGATCTTAATACATGGGGCCCGCGTCCCTTTACACCAGGGGCTGAGATTTCGCCACCTCAGCCCCTGGATTTAATCCCGGGATCTGCAGCATTTTTTATTCTATATAAGTGGTCGATGGACTGCAAAAGGCCTAAGTACTATTGTACATTTATAATTTTGGATCTACATATACATTCATCAGTTACATACTAAATTATCTAATTTTGCAAATTTATTTATGCATTTTTTTTTTTTTTAGCTTATTTTAAGGAAATCGTGACTCTCAATCCCTATACTTACAAAACAATATATCATCTAAACTGAACAAAGTCATGTTGGTGAAAGCTATGTTGACTGGAAGTGTAATCTCATTCTTTCTCTCAAAATACAAAAGCTAGAAGATGTATTTCAACATGATTCTTGCAGCACTTTATCTTAGTATGGACACCTCTCAGGAAATGACGCTGTCACTCGAAATCACAGGAGTGGATTGGCTAAATGTGAAGATTTGAAAGCACATCCATGTTGTGTAGAATGCCAGTCATGGATCATATGTTCAGTATGATTGGATATTTGAGCATAGCAGAATCCCTATTGATTCTGAGACTCAGATGACTTGGTAATCAATAGCCTGTGAAGTGATTTCGCCAACATTGTGACAGTCTGTCATTTTCATAATCAAGAAATAGAAAAACCAGCAGTGGGAAGTTCCTAATTCTAGCTGGCACATGAAAAGTAGCCCGTTTGACCCTCGCTACATCTCATTAAATTAAATTAAAATTTTCTCTCTCCTATTTTCAACCACACAATTTTTAATAAAATAATATTACACGTAAATCGAAAACTTTTAATTCTTTTACAACCATCCATTTAAAAAAAAAAAATATTATTCCCCCATTATAATCAAAATTAATGAGGGCCAAACGGGTTCATAGTATCATCTTTAAATGAATATATATTCTATTGATTTTCGTGATTTTGTACAAATTTCAATAGAATTCATAAGAATCTCATTAAAATTGTTGAAATTAAAAAAAAAATAGTTGTTAGGCTCAAAAAACGTCCAAAATCTTTTGAGATTCTTTTATTAATGAAATCTTCATAGTTTTAAGTTATTAATGATACCTGGATGTTAATGAATATTATCTCAGTTAGGAACCACCTGAATTTACAAGTACTTTAAAATCCATTAAAATCCTATGCTTCTAAACAAGTTAATATTTTAGGTATAGAATTATGTTTGTAAGTTGTTATTTATGTCATTTTATTTAGGTCATGATAGTAAATGAAAAAATAATTAAAAATTTAAGCAAAAAAATATTTTTTTTTTTGGCTGTGGCAATATAACAACCTTATCTAGAAATCTCACAAGGAAAAATCATTAATTTCAAAAATCTTTCTACTTTGAGAATTTTCTGATAGCAATCTTCAAAAAAATTCGACGACCAATTGATTTAAATAATTTCAGTCTTTGAAACTTTTTTCCGACGCTTACTTTAGTAATTTTCGGAATCTATTTTTGAAAATTACAAAATCTGTCGTTTTATTTATTATTCAGGAGAAACGCAGTTGAAATTGTAGCAAATTCTTGTGCAATTCATGACCAAAAATTCTTTTTATGACCAAAAATTGTTTCTTGATTTTCATTTCAAATTGTTCTTTGACTGGATTTGTTTTTCCGGTGTTAATATAGATGAGAGAAAAAAGAGAAAACCCCAGTTCAACCTAGCACGACTGGCACAAATGCCCTAGTTCAACTCAGGTCGAGATCTTTTGATTAGACGTCTGCCGATACAGATGGGAATTAGGAATCTAGCTGTCTTTTCTATTCTGAAAGGCTAAAGACCAGGGTCCATAAAGAAATAAAGGGAAATGAATCCCACAAATTACATGTATCCAACATAGAAAAAGTCAAAATTTAAGTTTTTAAAAGTTCGATAATTATCGTACACGGACAGATATTCTACCAAAGAATTCAACCACACAGTACAGTTCAGATTTCTATTTCTCTCCAAAATATATCTATTAATCCCAGAATTAGCCCAAAATAGCAAAATGCATTTATACTCTTGACCCAGTTTCAGAACATCGTTGCTATACTGCTTGTATGCTTTAACATCTCCTTTCTCTCTTCTATCCCCGCTGCCGGAAAGAGGGGTACATAGAAAAAGGTAACATATCACCTGGCATTCTTATTTTTGGTGATGTTTCCCTATCACACACATATACATAAACAGATCTAAAGAATTGTGTTTCATTCAGTGGTTTGTTTGATTTCGTTTTAGTAAATTTATAGTTTTCGTTTTCCAATTGATATGCAGAGACAAGCCCTTACTAATACAATGTGGATTTGCTCTTTTACAAATTTTCACAAACATGTTTATGGAGATTGAGTGTGAATCAGGTCTAAGAACATAATAAAAACCCTGTGATTTCAAAGAATTCCTGTAATTAATAATCATGACTTATGATGCTCGGACTCGGGTTCGGATATCGGAAACGAATTTGTATCTAAAAGTCCAAATTTCGGATATGGGCGCTAGATACGTGTTTCAAATAATTTTTTATTTTTTTTATTTTTTTAGTTTCTTACATTGATTAAAATAATTATTTATTTATTTTTAATTTTTTAAACTTCATTTTTAATAAAATTTTCGGTAAATCAAAGGGTTTGAACAAGGTTTTTCTAAACTCACTTTAAAAATAATTTGACCCACTTTAAAATTGTCAAGACACTTAAAGAGTGACAAGGCACACTTTAAATAATTTGACCCAATTATCAAACCCTTAAAATTGAAAATTTTCTCATCTCCAGCCGCTTCTCTCGTCTTCTCTAGTGGATTCCGGAAATTTTCCAGAGCCCATAAAACTTTGGGGCCATAGGCACCAAAACTTGGCTAAATCGGCGTGGTAGGTTAGTTTCTATTTTTCCTTTCATTTATTTTATTTTTTCATCTTTTCTGGTCGTAGTCAACTTTCCTAGATTATCTCGGCTTGAAAGTTGAAGGAATCAACTCGTATTTCATACAAGTACCCGTGTCATGTCACGTCACATAGGTCTACTGACCAGAATGTCAAGTCTAAGCATCAAAGATCATGACTAGTTGATTCACAAATAGAATAACCATTGTTGATCTGGATAAACAGATTTGTTAATTCCAATAAATATAGAATGGAATTAGAAAAGGAATTGGAATATTATTATACTCTTATTTTTTAGGGATATAATTAATTAAGGAAGTGACATTGTTCTAGTTATGTCCTTTTGTCTGCCAATTTCATTCACTTTTTCTTCCAAATCCACGCTATGGTCATGTGAAAGTTTCTGTCTTTGACAAATATTGAACTAACAAGAATTTGTTTAAATACTACACTTTTGGACATCCCATGTGGGCGTGAATAGAAACTTGAAGCATAATTTATTTTCTGTCTTTTCCTGTTCAATAATTATTTATTATTTTGGGAAGTGCATTAAATTTATTTTATTTTTTATTTTTGGGGTTTATGCAGCAGGAGAAGTGATATTTGGCGGAATATTCAGCGAATAGAGTCAGTTTTTGAAATGGATCATCTGAATCTTCTGAAATCTGATACGTATAGGGAATTAGAGCCAGTTAGGTCGGACGATAAACTCTTAGATAAGATTGTAAAACAGCTGAAGAAGGAAACAGATATAGAGAAATCATACAAGGATTTTCTACTGTCTCTTTTAACAAAGGAGGAAAGTTTTATTCCATGTAAGAGAAAAAGAGAAAAATATGAATGCAATCATGAGGTGAATGACCCGCAATATGAACTTTTCTTGCAGAATCTAGAGATATACAAAAAGACTTATGTATTGAAGCATAAGAAAAACAATTCATGCCTTTTCATTAAATATGGAGGAGATAGCGATTTGTATGAGAATGATAGCATAGGGGTTAGCCTGGAAAAAGGGAGCATCATCAATTTAGAAACGCACTCTGAAATGCACTCTGACTTCAGAAAAGAACTCATGTGTATTCTTAGAAAACCATTTGATAGAGACGAGTACAACAAGCTTCGGAATGATGTTGAAATCCATAAGGCAGCAGTTCGCCATAGGGAGCTGCGTAATGGGAGGGACAAAGAATGCTTCACAAATAAACCTGGAAAATCTTATCTTGATCTCTATCCTGGTAGGTTGAAGATCTTGGAGTTTCTTTTCTGGCATGGAAATTTCTTCTAACGTTTGATGTTTGATGGTTGCCATAACATGCAATGGTTTATTACAGTGAAATCGGGTTAAACCTCTGATGTCCCTGAATATCATGACCATTCCAAGATATGATAAATTTTCTTATAGATAATTCTATATGCATTAGTTGTGAAACATTATTCCTTAAATTGGTGGTTAAACAGCTTCATTATTTAAGTGTGCAAAAACAGCTTCATTCAGCATTCCACCTAATTTCCTAGGCTGGTCGTAGGAAAGCTCATTTGTCATAACTTTCCTGATATTGAATTAATCATTGTGTTTCTATTCAGAAAAATTTTTCGTACAAAACAACCCTTAATACTCAGAAATCAATGTAGATGAGCAAATCAAACAGATTGTGAGTGTTGAACTTTCATTTACCCGTTAAGTGAGTTGCCAATTTCCACTGAACAATAGCATAAGGTTTCTGGCATGTCCCCAACATGAACTTATTGAGTAAATATGTTCGTAACAAGAGAAAAATGTGTTCTACTCTGAATTTGTTTATGTTTGTCTATCATCTTAATTTTTCTTACTTTTTTGTACACGAAATCCTCTTGTTTAGTGTATGCTTCTTTATTAAATGAACAGCTTCATTAGAAAAGTTAACATACATTTGGTTATATTATTTTTATTTCATTTTTTTAGTCTATTGATGCATGTTTTACATTTAGCTATATATTGCATGCAGATTTGGAAAAAAAGCTATTAAGGTTCCGAGATGATCACCCAAAATGCTTGAACCTCTTACGTGGGTTCTTCTTTTGGCTTCAAGTGAGTGTAACATTTCCACATCTTCTGGAAAATCATTTAAGTTTAGCCTAGTTCATGAAAACCCTTTCCGAAATGACACGATGAATGTAAACAGTTAATTTTGAACTATAGTACTTTTTTTTTTATGTTGAATCAGTGTCTAACAAGGGACGGAGCATTCAAACCGTGGAATGATCCAGAATTCCTCGCAGTGGAGCAAATGCATCCTCAGTGAAAAATCAAACGAGCTATGAAGTAATGCAGGGAAAACAGCTTACTTTTGCGGAAGGAATTCATTTTCTTTTATCTTAATCTCAAGATTATTCCAGTTTGAAGCCTTGTTAAGTTTAAAAATAGATTTGGAAGGGGAGGATTTAGTGGATCTTGCGTGTATAATTCTCTTGCTGGTGACGGTTACCATGATGAGATAAATCCTCTTAATTCAGACAGTGATTCTGATTGTCATTTCTGCAACATTGAGTTATTGCCTTTCGGTTTCGGTTGTGTATTTCTGATTTTATTGAGCTGTAATATTATGTTGTCTGATGAGTACAGAAATGATCAGATCCGTCAGAAATAAAGCCAATTTATAACCCGGTAATTGCTATATATAAGAATTCATAATCATAAATTACGAGTTAAAAAAACCATATGTGAAAGAATGAATTTCAAGATCTTTGTGTGTGGTTGAATCAATTTGTATCTAAAAGCTCCAAAATCTGTATTTTATTGTTCTCCAATAATTCCAATCCCGATCACAATGGTAAGGAATTATTATTCATAATCTAAAAGCCTTATTTTGTGAGTTTTTATGACAAAATAGTGATTTTAGAGCATTTCTAGTTTTGGTGTATTTTCACATACGAAATTCACCATTCTTTTGCCATCTCTTATCGTTCTTTTTCAAGGTAATAATTATTGGAGATTGTATGGTAGCTAACAGTGGTTATAAGGAATTGTAGGTTTGAATTTTAAGTTCAAACCACTTTTTTCAACTCTTTTAATGTCTTATGAGTTGGGTCACCCCACATAGGTGACTTACGATCCATATTTTCTATTGTATCCCACTCGCCTATGGTGGACTTAACTTGAACCACAAGTGATAATGAATATCACACGTTAGATCATTCTCAATGTCCATCTCACAATGCTGAAAATAGATCGTGCGATCAGCTAGTACATATTAGAGCTTACTATACTATAAACTGTTAGGAATATAGAGTAGAGTTATTAGAGGAATGTTACATCTCGTTATACTTCAAACTCATGTTCAACATAAATTTAGTATTCGATCCCTTGAATATTTATGGAACATACATGAACTCCATATCGTATCATTGTACTCACAATTGTATTCTATACCCTAATTAATATTTAAAAATAAGTGTTCAGCCGATGAATACAAATACAAATGTCAGTTAAAATAGTTTTCATTTCCTACTTGAATTCTTCAACTCTAAATCAGCTACCTTTCTAGACATATTCCGTTAAAAATTGAATCAATCATAGTTATTGATAACACACTAAAGTAACAAAAATCTCAAGAAATAATCAAAGTTATAAGGGTATACGAAATTATATAAACTTCAAGGTCTTATAAAATTAGGAAACATGGATTCATTCACTAATTTACATAATATTGGTCGTAAAAGTACATATGGTAGAAACACGGCTACGATGTTTTTCTTTTCCTTTCTTAGGAGGTAAGGCATATTCTTTATAAAATAATAATAATAATAATAATAAATAAAATAACATCATACGGATCCTAGTTTAGATATTCTCTAATACCTAACTTGAGTTCTCCTCATGTTCATTCTTCTAGACAATTTTAAATCAAGAACTCGATCTGACTAATAAACAGGTTTAATAGTTAGCAAAATCCATTTTGATTACTCGTTATAATCTCATCTTGATATCTCATCAAGGCGATTGGATCATATTCACAATATAATCACTTTATCTCATCTCAGCACACCCCAAGTATAAGCCAAACATACTTTGTGGAATTCTTGGTGTCTTACAACCTAGAAGAGTGTTGAAAGGTTGTTATCAAAATTTTCAATTTCAAAAAGTTATTGCAGAATAATAAAAGTGGAATCCTGTGTTTTCTTGTATGGTTCATTATTTTGTTTGAATTTACAGATGAACACTTTTCTTTAAGACAATGCGGGAACTTGAAAATACTAGAAACTCAGGCACGCAACTATAGGATCAACCCCGTCGATCAATTAAGTATAATATCAAAATAATTAGGAAAATTTTCAGAACTAACAACTTTCACGTTTTAGTTTCTCAACCACCGAGTACGATCAAATTCATCGGCTTTGATCTTACGCCACTCCATGAATGTATCCAAAATTTTCTAGAATAATAACCACATTCTTATTTTCATGCCGAAATGTCGTCTCTATGAATGGATTCACTTTGCTATTCAATAATGACGATCTTCAATATAAAAATTGAAGAAACAACTGTAAAACCAATTATTTGTAGCCCATGTAATATTAAAGAATTAATTAAAGGTGATTAATATTACTAAAATCGTATTGGCCCAATTGAGAAATGGTAGTTTTATAATTGTCTACTTTGATGAAAAGTTGAGAGTTTTATGGCACAAAAGGAGACTGCCTCTCTCTGTCTATAAATGTGAATGAAACCCATCAATTAATTCATTCAATAAAAGAGAGGAAAAGTGAGAGAACGATTTCTTTAATTTAACAGTTTATTATTTTGCAGATCTAAAAAATTCTCAATTATTGCTATGGATCAAGGTATAGTTTCTTGATCAATTAAAATTCATATGTGAAAATCAAGAATTCTAAAGATCTTGGTATTAGGGTTTAATGTCTTACATGTGGTATCAGAGCTAAGTTGAAGAATTCTTGATTTTCCTTAAAGATTTACTGTTTTTCGTATGGGATCTTTAATTTCTTATTAATTTATGGATCAAATCATTACATCAAATCCCATTTGCTATCTACGTCGATTAATTGGTTTTTCCATGGATCCGATTTGGCTTTTCCATGCATATGAGAGAAAGAGACAGCCCTTCAAAGTCCATTATTTTGGCTATGTGTTCCTATTTATCATTATTAATCATTCAAAGTTTAAATAAATAAATAATTAGAGGAGGGGCTGAAACGTGTAAAATCGAAATTGCAGAAACCAATTAATGCATGAAAACATTTGCAGGACACATACCGTTTCTTTCTATAATCCCATGGCCTAATTAAACCCCATCCTTGGAAAATCAAATGAGGCTGACAATATGTACCTAGAATGCCATACTGTAGGTATATGTTTCTGCCATATATGTTGAATTGTTTAAGAAAATGGCAATCCCTCGTATTGGTTTAAAGCATAACATTGGCTGAAGTTTATGCGTTTGTGTTCAATATCGGTGAAGTACATATATATTGATTGTTTTTGGCAATTGGACATTTATTGTTTCATATTTTAATTTGAATTATGGATTAAATTAAATTATATCTAGTTTAACAGTTTGCAGTGCCTTGTTTATTTATTGTCAATAATGAATATTATGCCGTAATTATTTTACAAGCAATAATTGGTATGGAAAGTGACTTATTCAAAGGTTTTGATGAGTCATTTATATGAATGTTTTATTTATGTGATNGGTTGTTAGGGTTGTCTCAGAAAGTATACATCAATAAAGTTTTAGAGAGATTCAATATGAAAAATTGTTCAGCGAGTGTTGTTTCAATTCAGAAAGGAGACAAATTTAGTCTCATGCAATGTCCTAAAAACGAATTGGAACACAAACAAATGACAGCTATTCCTTATGCATCTCTTGTTGGGAGCTTAATGTATGCACAGACTTGCACCAGACCAGACATCAGTTTTGCTGTTGGAATGCTGGGCAGGTATTAAAGTAACCCGGGACTTGATCATTGGAAAGCTGCAAAGAAATTATTGAGATACTTGCAATGAACGAAAGATCACATGCTCACTTATATGAGATCTGATAACTTGGAGATCATTGGATATTCAGATTCGGACTTTGCTGGATGTGTGGATACTAGAAAGTCCACATTTGGCTATTTATTCCTCTTAGCTGGAGGGGCTATATCATGGAAAAATGCGAAGCAGTCAATCATTGCTGCATCCACTATGGAAGCCGAGTTTGTGGCGTGCTTTGAGGCCACAGTTCAAGGAAATTGGCTGCGGAACATTATTTCAGGACTTGGGATCGTCGACAGTATAGCCAAACCATTGAAACTTTACTGTGATAATTCTGCAGCAGTCTTCTTTTCAAAGAACGACAAGTACTCTAAAGGTGCTAAGCACATGGAATTGAAGTACTTTGCCGTTAAAGAAGAAGTTCAAAAACAAAGGGTGTCAATCGAGCATATTAGCACCAATCTTATGATTGCAGATCCATTAACAAAAGGATTGCCACCAAAGACATTCAATGAACATGTCGAAAGGATGGGCATTATTGAAAATTATCATTAAAATTATTATGCAATTTATGATACTTATGTATTGACATTTTGGGTTCATTTATGTATTGTTTTTTGACAAAATATTATTCCTGTCATAACTGTTGGTACATGTACGTGAATGAATTATGCAAATGCTGACAGGGATAGTCTTTTCGAAAACATTAATGTAATGCAATTATCTAACTTCTCATTATGTGTCATGTTGGGTAGGGACTAATACTGTAGTACATGGAAGGAATTATGCTTATATGATAGTGTAAAACTGCCATGACTCTTATTAGTCTTTACTTAAGGATGATATATTAAGTGACCAATGTATGATGGATTTTAGCTAATGGTATGCGCATTATGTTATATACCACATAACAAAACAATATTACAAGGGCCAAGTGGGACAATGTAAAACCAATTATTTGTGGTCCATGTAATATTAAAGAATTAATTAAAGGTGATTAATATTACTAAAATTCTATTGGCCCAATTGAGAAATGGTAGTTTTATAATTATCTACTTTGATGGAAAGTTGAGAGTTTTATGGCACAAAAGGAGACTGCCTCTCTCTGCCTATAAATGTGAATGAAACCCATCAATTAATTCATTCAATAAAAGAGAGGAAAAGTGAGAGAACAGTTTCTTTAATTTAACAGTTTATTATTTTGCAGATCTAAAAAATTCTCAATTATTTCTATGGATCAAGGTATGTTTTCTTGATCAATTAAAATTCATATGTGAAAATCAAGAATTTTAAAGATCTTGGTATTAGGGTTTAATGTCTTACAACAACAAGACAGCTGCTTCCTTTTTTAAGCATCTCTCTCAGCCAGAAACGTGAGTGTCCTTTTTCCCCCCCCTCCAAGGTGGGAACGATTCTCTTAGTTTCTAGCTCTAATTAAAGATCAAGAATCCATAACGGGAATCAATAACTTACCACAGATATTAATCCGGAGCAAGTTGATATTATTTTTCGAAGACACCCAATATATTTAACCCAGTAACTAAAGAAACCCACACAGAAAATAAGAATGGGATAATTATGGTTTCTCTTTTCTTGTACTAGCAAAATAATAATTGTATTATGTTTTGTTAACCCTTACATCTTATTAATAGAAGTCAATGTGGGCTTGGCTCAACACTTAAACGTAAACCCATCGGATGTTCAATTAATCTAATTAATTAAACTTTGTCCATCAATTAATAAATCTAATTCCTTAATTTGACCCATTAATAAGTAATTCATTTAATAAATTATGTAACACTTGTCAATTAATTAATCAGTATATATCATTCTTCTAATTTTCCTTTTGTGTAGACCTATCGGGTTCTTAATCACGATGCATAGTGACATAAATTAATATTTTGATCTAATTAGCATCGACAAATTCAAATACCCATTTTTAATTTACCGTCAATTTACATTCGTCGTCTCAAGTTGACATCTAGTAATGTGTCAGGGAAATACATGTTATAAAAATGTCACATGGTATGACAAAATCAAACTTGTTCGTTTATCTTGAAGCTATAATCCCTTCATCAATAAGATCAAATTAATTACGAGATATGATGTGCGTTAATATTGATTATCGATCATATCTTTCTTGATTCAATATTAGTCGAAATTTTTTCGACTTTTGAACACACATCGATCAAGAATTTTGTTATCAACTTAACTGAATAAAAATGTAGATCATAATCTCTTATTATCCGGGAGTGACAATGTTACATCCAAATTAACATAGGTAACCATACATGGTTACATTAACATGTGTGAGAATGAAATTGATGACTCGACCTAGACATAAAATTTCACATATACATTTTTTTCCACTTGATAAAATGAAACAAGCATCTTCAAAATTATGTCCCTATTTGTTAACTTTTAATCACTTGTGACGATCATATAGTATATCGAAATCAAAGATCATATAACCATAATCCAACACATGTTCCAAGGTTATAAACATATCTACAGGTCATTTCAAAAGTTATACAATATAGGATCCTCAAAATATAATATTATAGACTGTAAGCTCAAAACAGCAGCCCACAAAATAACCCTATAGGTCATCATCCATGTACATCAAACTCTAAAATCAGAGCTCCACAGCTAGCCATAATCTCTACGTAGTTCCATACTCACCTACAATGCAAAAACTACATAAGTCAATGCTTAGTAAGCAAGAATCATGCATTCCATGAGTATGAGTAACAAGCATATGTGACACCATGTCATTCATTTTAAAGATTATGCTAAAGATGCATCATATTCCAATATTCATCAAAGTCAACTCGAAATCATTTCATTTGAATTCTCTATTAAACACAGATAGAGCTTTGCATAATATCAATATCAATAATCAATAATGAAATGGAAAATATGAAATCGACACGAGCGAGTGGACCATCCTCTCGTGACCATTGAGGCCCATTCTCTAACTACTTCCATGATCCCCCAAGAAGTATTACTCCCGACAATGCCAATAATCATAATATCACAAGAGCATAGTCAAGTGACCCACCCTCCCGTGATCACCAAAGACCCATTCCCTATCTACCTTTGCAATCATCCCGCAATTATAACCCTCGATGCCAAAACATATTACATAAGTATGTCTCATATGCCTCGGTACCCTAGTAGTCATCAATAAAACATTTATAAAGAAAACTCAATTTAAAATCATGTTTTACATGCAGAATTTTGAACCATCATCACATATCGTGCATGTAGATGAAAATGCTCATAATGACATATTTAATGAAAATGCTCATTAATGACATATTTAATGAAAATCGATGTCAATAGGTTTCGCAACCTCATACTCAATGATTATAACCATCATATGATGTGATATAAGCCTCTTACCAAAGTTATGTAAATATTTCTACATTACCATATCACAAATATTAGGTTCTTGCATCCAGTTGGAAATGGATTTTTACTTACCTTTTGCCCTTTTGTGTGCAAGCTCCTACGAAAATTAGATCACTTTCCTTTCTCACTCAACGTCGAAAAATTACCTGTATTATTATCTAGTATTAAAGACAATCCTCAATTTAATAGCCTTGACACACGCAATCCCAAAATACGTCCATTCACTTCAAACTAATTTAAATGAATTCATCATTTCAAGTTACTAACGGCATAACAATCTCGTCCCATAAATCTTGCTATTTCTCAAGTCCAATTATGAACATCAATGTCATCCAATTGTTGTCAATAACCTAACACTCCTTAAAATCTATTTTCTAGGCCCAAGAGATAATTAAGTGTGTGTTTGAGCCATATTATTTTAAAAGAATGTATTTTAAATCAGTATATTGATAAAGAATGTGTGGTTAAAAAATGAGAAAAAGTTTTGAATTTACGTGTAATATTATTTTATTGAAGAATGTATAGTTGAAATAATGTTAAATCACTATTTAAGAATATATTTTGTTGAAAGAATGCGGCTTAAACAAGGCCTAATTGACATGTAAAGGTTGAAATCACATTAAACACACAAATGGACAAAACCTGTTTTCAGATTTTCATTCTCGTCCAATTATTTTTACAATCCTTTCTCACCCTCTTATCTATATCCGACGACTCCCAAATTTTTACCACGCTTCTATAACATGTATGTGAAGGTAATCATGCTCTAAAGTTGTGACAAGTGAAGTTTCAGCCTCAAAAACCATCCCTTTTTCACTACATCAAATCAGACAGTTTTGTTTTCCTTGTGACGATTTTCGATTTTCCAATGTATTAGTATGCCACCAACAGAATTTTAGGCCATTAAAAATCACTTCTATACTTCATGCTTGCATATAAAAACGTGAATATTGATAGATATAAGTTATACTCTAAGTATCATCCAAAATCGAGTTTGAAACCATTCAAAACCAGCAACCTACCTCTGTCCAGGTTCTTTTCTTCAAAATTCTTGTAACTAATTGTCCCTATTTTGCCATTACAAAATCATCAAAACCTCCCACCTAATTTCAAGCAAGTTCAAAGTTTGAATAGGTTATAAAACACCAAAAAGAACTAAGAAAAGACTTCAAAACCGTGAGTTAAACTAACCTACTCAAACTGCAATTCCAGTTTCTTGTTTTCCTATTTCTCTTTGCTTCCTTTGCTCTCTCTTTCTCTTGGGGTCACTTGGGGATAAATTTGGAGGGTTGAATATCTTATTCAAGGGATACATAAGTAATCTTAAAGATTGGGGTCGTAAGTGATACTTAAGAGTGAAGAAAATTATGGTTAACGAACAAGTGACATTAAGCATGAGCTGTCCAAGCAGGATGTGGATTCATGCAACCATGTTTGACCTTTCCCTTACCTTATATGGAGCCATATGTGTCTTAGAAGATGTATATCTATCCAATATAGAGTGATAATGGTTTAGAAGACGTGCCGGAGACCTTAAGATTGAAATAATTAAATGTTAGATTGACAAGTCCTCCCAAGTTAAGTAGGGGATGTCTCATTTGCAGCAATCTTTGACTTTCTTACTATTATTTGTGGATCCATTTATGATTTATAAGATATATATTCATCCTATATTAAGTACTTAAGGGATAAGACACGAGATTGATGCCTTAAGGTTAAAGGAATTGGGTGTTAAAATGACAATATTCAAAGCATGAGGTGGTTACTAGTAGTAAAAAAATCTGACTTATACCTATCTTTACAGGTATAAATCAAGTATTCTTGGCTTATGTTGATGTATTTACAATCCATTTCACTTGCCTTAAGATCTCAAAATATTTTATAGAGCTAATTCCTCAACCGTTCATTTAATTACTTACTCGATTAACACCCGATTCTCGACCGATTTCAACAATTCACACCTCGATATTTATAACGTCATATGAAACATATATTATTGTATTGTGATAATGTCACATCATGCCTAATGTCCAAATATGTCAATTACTTATCTAGGGTTTAAGGGACTTTGATCGACCGAATGGAAAGCTTGAACCTTTGTCGATACTAATTTTCGGCCTTTTCGAGATTCCATTACTTACCAAGCCAATTTCCAACATTTAGTTAATCTAATTTTCGATCATAGCTTAATGTGAAATCCGCCACTTAGGTCAAGGAGTCGAAGACTACCACCATATAAAGATCTTAAAGCATTGATAATCGAATGCACCGTTTTAAGAAAGCAATTACAAAATTGATACAAATGACACTGTAATTAGCATGAAATGAATGAATCATATCAGCCAAATGTATAACATGAAGTTTGGGTATTACAGACAAATCCTCTATTAATCATTCACAATCTTCATATTTTCAACTTATGAACATGCTTTGACCAATGATTTCGTTATCAACTTATATTATTGTATTGTGATAATGTCACATCATGCCTAATGTCCAAATATGTCAATTACTTACCTAGGGTTTAAGGGATCTTGATCAACCAAATGGAAAGTTTGAACCTTTGTCGATACTAATTTTCGACCTTTTCGAGATTCCATTACTTACCAAGCCAATTTCCAACATTTAGTTAACCTAATTTTCGATCATAGCTTAATGTAAAATCCACCACTTAGGTCGAGGAGTCGAAGACTACCACCATATAAAGATCTTAAAGCATTGATAATCGAATGCACCGTTTTAAAAAAGCAATTAGGAAATTGATGCAAATGACACTGTAATTAGCATGAAATGCATGAATCATATTGGCCAAATGTATAACGTGAAGTTTGGGTATTACAAACAAATTCTCTATTAATCATTCACAATCTTCATATTTTCAACTTATGAACATGCGTTGACCAATGATTTCGTTATCAACTCAACTGAATGGAATGTCGTTTATAATCTCTTAATGTTAAAGAGTGATGAATCCTCTATGATCGTTCACAATCTTCATATAATTCTTGATATATCCGAACGATGTTGCATTAGTGACTCTTGGTAGAGCAACATTCAACATCACCAAAATATGATGGTCCCTATATAATGCATTATGATGACTTCAAGTCAAATGACCAATTTCACTATCGCACATTAAAGATTAACTACTGAAACTCAGATGGTAATCCCTGTAAAATTTCTCCAGCATGGTTTCCAATATTTTTTTTTATAACAAAACATCGACGTGTCTATTTAAATTTCACTATATTTTATCTTGTGAGATGAACTACTCACTTCATAAGTGAGAAGTGTTACAAGTGATGGTCTATCCGTAATAACTATATTCGTATCTCGTTATTACTTATAATTGTGGAGAATTTAAAACTCAGTCATATGTACTTTGTTTTTTACTATCAAAACTCCTTGTGATTAACAAGTTACTAAAACTTGAATCTACTAACTCTATAATTTAATTTGTCAAAATAATAACGCAATTAAATAATAGATCTATCATAAATAATAATGCATTAATCATATTTAAAGTATTTACGTCTAAAGTCAATTGGATCTAGGGCATAACACTTACAATTGCATATGGAATCATTCAAATTCAGTATAACTTGTGAAACAAAATGAAGAAGGCCGAACTTTCTACTTGATTGCTGTAATTTGAGTTAAATGTTTTAGTTAATTTGAAGTTTAAGAGGTTTAATCTTTCAGTTGGTAATCTGTAAGCCAACTCCAGTGATCAGCTTGCTTATCAGGTCATGGTGTTTGGATGGTAATAAGTTCCTTCCATATTTACTGCATCATATTAACTAGTAAATATATAAATGAAGGCTCAGATGTCTTTAAAAAATTGCATGTAATAAGATGAAAATTATAGATTAATTTGCTTGAACATGAAATAACATTCAGAAAAGGAAGAAAAGTATAATAATTTGGTTTGTTCAAAAGAATTTAATAACAGCTTTCAAATGACGGGCAAGATGCAGCAAAATTTTGTGAAAAAGTCACCTGTGCACTGGGAAGTGTAAAATTAGGTCTCACCAACTGGTACCATGGTAACAATGTCAATCTTATTAAAGCCAGAAACGTTGTAAAAAGAATTCTATACCAAGGAAATGCTTCAAAATAATATTGCATGAATTAAAATATTTCTTTATTCATCTCAAAAAGTTAATTGTAGTCACAACATTTAATAGAATTTAGACTCAATAAACATTAGAAACATTAGTCTAAACTCAAGCAAATGGATATAAAAAGTGCTGAGAAGGTTACCTTTCATATCATGCGGCAAAAATCAGGCCATTTGGAGAGGGATGTTGGGGCCTTTTTCTTTTGATTTGCTATTCAGATTTCTCTATCTTCTTTTTCTTTACATAATAAAATCATGGTTAAGTTCTATTCCAAAATACCAGTTATTGAAACAAATACGTGGAACCACAGACCAGGTTTCTCAGCTAAAAGATTCATGTATATGTATGGTACAATCCAAATCAGATATTCTAATCCATCCCCTGTAGTTTACTAAGCACGAGCCTATAATGTGGGTTCAAAGTTTCGACATACCGAATGTACAGTGTATAAATCTGTTTATTAATCCCAAAACAAAGAATCATATTCAGTTAAAGCTAAATGATTGCCCGCATTCAAATGATTGAATCTTCGTAGTCCTCACAACTAAATCCCAGTCGAAATGCTATGATAAAGTTTCTGAATTTTCACAGACAAATGCAAGTCCACAGTTTTAATATTGACCCAAGCCAATTCATCAAATGATATCGAGCATTAATGTTCAGTCCTATGAGAGTAATGGTCCAGTCGTAGAAGGAGAAAGAAAGAAAAAGTGAAGGCGAAAAAAAGGAAACACTTTTTGAAACATTCAATAAATGCTGCTAAAAGTAAAATTTTTCGTAACACTCAACACACATTGTAGAAGGCTATAAAGTAAGATTTTCAACATGTACTAAAACATTGTTACAGAAACAGGTTTTAACGATGTGCAATAAAAACATTGTAAAAAATGAAACTTTTGATAACATTCAAGGGACGTTATGAAAAATTCGCAATAGTCAATAAATGTAGCAAAATGATATATTAAGAGTTTCAACAGCAAGCACTAAATGTAACTCCCCAATTTTTCATAAATCTTAAAGTATTACCAAAGACTTACTCATCTTTATGTTAAATTTGGAAATGATGAAAATAAAATTTAATCCTTTATTTTAAACAATAAATATCAATTAAAGCAAGAAATTTGTGTTTCCTTTAATATAATAAACATGATACTATCTAAATAATAAATATGTCTTTGAACATAGAAAAACTAACTAATAAATTGGAAGATAGAAAAATTTAATAATTATTTTTTTTCTTGAATCCACTTGACAGTTCGCATCACCATCCTGCAATAGAATCAGTCAACCCAAACTAACTTATAAAATCTTTGTAAGTGTGAGTATTAAAAAAAACTTAGTAAGATACGTGCAATTTTTATACACAATTATATAACAATAAAATCTACACTTTATACCACACTTTACTTGTAGAGTATATTGGTGATCAAGCAAAACATCGATATTAGGTCATCTTGAATTCTCAAAAGATTTCACCTCTCTTAAAAAAGAACCCAAAGGGTCATTGGATATTTAATTGAATACATAAAAGTATAAAGAAACAAATCACTTGCACGTTATGTATCTTATTTTGATAAATTTGAAAAGTTGTAAAGGTATGTAAAATAATGCAGGTGAAAACCCCTTTTCAAGATTATTTCTCTGGGCCTTGACTCTCTTTTATTTCTTTTCATTTCTGCCTGAATAGGGTTGACTTGACAGGCCTATTTATGCAAGACTATAAACTATACTTCTATTGAGGTTGGAAGTGGTTAGAAGTCCAAAGCTGTGTAAAATAGGGGATTAGATAAGAATAGCCTTCCAAGGAATTTGGATGTATATAGGTATAAGTTAGATTAACTTGCAAATAGAACTTATCTATTTCCTGCAAAACTTTATTTAAGTGAAACATGGTCTTGGGGGAAAAAAGGAATTCCATAATACAATTAAAAAGAAAATAGTAAGTGATATTTGAATTGGTATAAAATTAATACATAATTTGACTAACACTTGTCACAATCAAAAGGTAATAATTATCAATCATAAAAGCACACTATATAGTGACGAGGAAATACCTCTAGATAGCCTAAATAAAAGGGAGTTTTGTAAGATTAGACCAAAAAATATAAACATTTGAAGAATAGCCTTTGAACAATAATTTTTCCAAAAATACCCCGTATTGTGAAATTGCAACCAAAGCCACTACAATGTATAAAAACCTTCAAATAGGACCTCAAAGAAATATAGATCAAAAATCTTTAATAAATTTAACCCCAACTATTATACAAAATTTTATTGATCTAAAACACGAAACAGAAAAGGAATTAAACTATTTAGAAGAAGATCTGAAATGATTCTTTATAGAATATTTAGATCCAAAATTAAAAAATAAAAATGTTTCTATAGATAATAGTACAATCAAAACAGAAAATGATATTTATAGACTAATTCTTAATCTGAGAAGAATAATTAAAGAACTAAATATAATTATTGAACAAAAAGTATTAATAAAAAATAGTGAATTTTATAAATTCTATTGTGATATTTTAAATACTTATGAAGATTTTAATTGGCTCAAAAATCTTAATCCCTCCGCTGCATACTCCGATGAAATGGTATCAGAGCCATGTTATGAACCAAAAATTATGATGAATATAGTAAATGAAGAAAGTGTAATTGAAGAATTTTTGAAAAAAGTCGAAAAGCATAAAAAAACATAGTTATCCCTATTTACCTAAAAATATTACAAATGAAAGTTTTGAGGATATACATAAAAGATTAGAAAATTTAGAACATAATATACAAGTAGGAAATACTCTTTTAGAAAAAATCTTAAAGGAAAAGATAGGATTATAATTAATCCGCCTCAAGATTTTAGGATAACACAAAAGGAAAATAATACAGGGAAAAAACATGACGAAAAATAATAAATGATTACAGATGTAGAAGAGATAGAACAAAAATTCTTAGAATCTATAGGTGAAGAGTATGAAGAATATAAAAAAAAGTTAGAAGAATTAACTGAAAAAATGGAAAATGCAAAAATGAATACTAATCCATCTTCAAGTTAGAATATGATTATCCTTATGGTACTCCAATACCTGATAAGGCTGATATTAATCAATATAGAAAAACACAAAAAAGATATACTGGAAATGTAAGAAAACAATCTATAAAAGAAATAAATTTAATGAAATCTTATAATGAACCAATCCACACAACATGTGTATGGTTAGATCTAGACTGTGTAGATAAAAATAAAACTATTGAAACATGGATGAAAAGTGCAGATTTAGCAATACAATTTAATAAATGAAAAACATATACAGCTTTTGGATTTATAAAACCTACATTCAGAGGAATTGTTTCTGAATGGTGGAGAAAATTACCAGAAACTATTAAAGGAAGAATAAAGTATGGAGCAGGTAGAACTGAAATCTTAGATAATAGAAATACTTTAAATGAACAAAATATACAAGAAATATTAAAAAGATTTGAAAAAATCTTAAGAACAGAATTCTTAGGAGATAGATATACTTCTAATGAAGAAGAAAGAAAACAAGATGAATATAATCAAGGAATGATAGCAATGAAAAATTTAAAGATATGTGATATGTGTGAGCTAGAAAGATACACATGTAAATTCGAAGAAATATACTATATACTAAATCAAGGAGATTATCAAGAAAATAAACCTATATTAAGGTCTTATTTTACTAAATTACCATTCCCATGGGGAATTAAGTTATTAAAAGAATATGAAAAATTGTTACCTCTAGGAGAAGAGGAAGGAGTAAAAATAGATAGTTTTGGAAGTAGAATTGAATTTACAAAAAGAATGATAGGCATTATGTTGTTATAAAGATAATGGCCAAGTTGAACAATTTGGATGCCATAAGAAGAAATATAAACCATATAAGAAATATAAAAGAAAATTCAAAAACTACAAAAAATTCAAGAAAAGGAATTTTAAACCACATAAAAAAATATTTCAAGAAAAGAAATTTGAATAAAAAATTTAAACCAAGAAATATTAAAAAATATAGATGTTTTATTTGTAATGAAGAATGACACATTGTCCCTCAATGTTCTAAAAAGAAAGATAGACAAAATATAAAAACTCTTAGAATTTATAAAAAATTCCAAGAATATAGTGATATAGAACCAATTGAAGATTTTGAAGATCTAAGTAGTGAATGCAGTAGTATTTACGAATTAAATACATCCTCATCAGAGGAAGATTATGATGAGATAGTATATATGAATAAGGAGATACAACAATTAGAAATAGAAATAAATGAAGAAGTTGAAGACTCTATAGAAAGTATAAATCAAGAAATTACCTTTGATATTAAAAAATATACAGGAATCACCAAGAAAATATTAGACCTACAAGAAAAAGATGTATTCCATCAAGAATTCTTAGGAATTTTACCAAGAGTAAATAAAACGATTGAAGTATGAATTATAAAGAAATGTCTATAAATATAGAAGATACTATAGGAAAAGTAAGGATTCCTATAATTACAAAAGAATGGGTAAAACAAAAGTTATCCAAAATCCCAGAAAACGTAAGAAACAAATTAAAATGTATTGAAATAGGAGGAGTCCAGATAATGGTAAAAAGATACTTTAGAGAAGGTATGAATATACCATTAGAAATATATTGTATGGACAATAGAATCTTACAAAATCCTATAGATGCTCTATTAGGAACAGTAGTAGGAAACTTAGTTTATCAAAAGATAATATTTACAGTAAAACCAAATTATGCAATATCATTAAACGATGAAAATATTGACCAAAATCTATACTATAGAATTGGAAACTTGAAAATGTTACGAAGAAGTAAGGCTATTAGTATAAGCATAAAATCAATTTTTGCTTTTAGTACTAGCCATCATAACAATCTAAGGAAAATAACTGATAATATTATCATACATAAAGATTTTGAGGAATTAGCACAATATATACCTCCTAGAAAATATTAAGAACATGAAGGCACTATACTAGAACAAATAATGCTTGATTTTCATAAACAAGCTAAAGAAATTAATTCCGAAGGAAAATTAATAAGAAGAAATAGTGTCAGCTTAGAAGGAGATAATCTTATTGCAAGATTTCCCTCTAGACAAGACTCTAGGATAAGCAGACTTAAGAATTTAAGTATTGATGAACCATCAAGTTCGCAATATTACATTAAGACAAGATATGTAAATCAAGAAGGATACAAGAAGAATCTTCTTGTCCTCATAGATACTGGAGTAGATAAAAGTCATGTAAATACTAAATTTGTTAGTCATTTAATAGACTTTGAAATACCAGAACCATATATATTTAAGGATTTTTTAGGAAATAATCTTGAAATAAGAAAATATGTTAAATCCCTCTTATACTTATAGGCGAGGATCAGAAAGAATATACTAAAGAAATAATTCTATATAAAGATGAATTATATGGAGTAGATCGTTCACCTATTCTACTAGGAATGAACTTTTTTGAGAAATATAGTCCTTATAAAATCTGCCAAAGATATTTAAAGATAACAGTTGATGATAACCCAATTATCATATCAAGAATAGATGAAAATATGAAATCATTGTTATCATGGAAAGAGTAATAAGGACTAACCCCATGAGTCCATATATTGAAATTATACTTAATATAAAAAGCTATTGTAGAATTAAATATCATGCTTACTTAGATACAGGAAGTACAATAAGTTTATGCTTACCAAATGTACTACCATCTGAATACTGGATATACAATTCAAAGAAGATAGTCACCGCTACAACAGCAGGTGGAAATAAAGTAATATACAGCAAATATGCTACGAAAGTACCTTTTCTAATTTCCTTTAGAGAAGTATTTGTTGATACAATATATATGTTAACCACAATTGGATGTGATATTTTATTAGGACAAAATTTCCTATTAAAATATGCACCATTCACACAATATATTGATAAATATATGTTCACAACACTTTGTGCACATAAAATATTTACACAAAAAATAAATAAAGAATAGCATATACAGATATAAACTATCAGAGTTCCTCAACCCATCGTGGTGGATGTTGGAGTATAGAAAAATTTAAACAGTTACAGTCTTAAAAATGACAATAGAAAATAGGATTGAAAAACTGAAAACAAAAATTTTTGAAACATATTCTGAAAATCCATTAGAAAAATGGAATACAGATAAAGTAAAGGCAAAGATAGAATTAACCAATCCAGACACTATTGTTAGAGTCAAACCCATGAAATATAGTGTTGATGATCAAAAGGAATTTAAAGACCAGATAAAAGAATTGCTAGAAGCGAAGTTAATTAGGCTTAGTAAAAGTCCACAAAGCAGCCTAGCATTTATGGTTAGAAAAAATAGTGAGATAAAAAGAGGAAAAGCCAGAATGGTAATAAATTACAAAAAATTAAATGAAATTACTAAATTTGATGGATATTACTTGCCAAATAAGGACACCCTTATTAAATAAGTACAGAACAAAAAGATATTTTCAAAATTTGATCGTAAGTCAGGGTTTTGGCAAATCATGCTTACAGAAGAAAGTAAACCACTAACTGCATTTAGTACCCCTAATCCTTTAGGACAATACGAATGGAATGTAATGCCATTTGGGTTGAAAAATGCACCACAAATATTCCAAAGAAGAATGGATGAGGTAATCAAACCAATTACTCATTTCTATATTGTAGATGTAGATGATTTACTTATTCATTCAAATAATATTGATGAATATATTGAGCATCTTGAGAAATTTTGTTATATTATGAAAAAACATGGTATTACACATTCTCAAAAAAAAGTTGAGATAGCTAGAATAGAAATTGAATTTTTAGGATTATTTATAAAAGAAGGAGAATTGCAATTGCAATCTCATATTGGAGAAAAATTTCAAGAATTTTCTGAAGAAATCAAAGATAAAAAACAATTACAAAACTTCCTTGGTATATTAAATTATGCTGAAAGATTCATTGAAAATTGTGCCAAATTGAAAAATTATTTTCTTCCAAAATTAAGAAAAAATATAATGTAGTCTTGGGAAGAATAAGATTGTGAAAATATAAGGAAAGTAAAAGAAGAATTAAAGGTATTGCCCAAACTTGTAATACTACAAGAAGAAGATTTCTTTATCTTTGAAACTGACGCTTCAGATTATTACTGGAGAGCAGTATTAAAGTTTAAAAAGAATCGTAAAGAAGATAAATGTGAAAAGAATTGTTCTTGTCCTGAGATACTTGCAGGTTATACACCAGGAACATTCAAAAAAGTTTAAACAAGATATGAGACGAATAGGAAAGAACTCATTGCTGTAAAAAGAGGAGTTCAAAAATATAAAGATTATTTATTACCAAAAAAGTTCTTGATTAGAACTGATAATACTCAAGTTAAAGTATTTTTGAAAAATAATGTTGATCCATCCATTGCCAATAGATATATTATTAGGATACAAATTTGGTTTTCATATTTCAAATTTGATATTGAATATATAAGAGGTAAAATTAATTTTCTACCTAATTATCTTAGCAGGGATGGAGCTAGAACAACTAAGGACGAAAGTCCAGATACTTGAGATAAAAGTTTCCTATTTGGAAACACAAATTCAAAATATCCAAGATAGCCTTCGAGGCAAAAATATAGCCGTTGAGGCAGAAGTTACTTGTATCAAATCTAGTATCCTTTCGCAGGGACTTATGAATACTAGTGCTCTCCCCGAGGATAAAGGGAAAGAAAAGAAGGTAATAGGAACCCCTTCACAGGGAAAACTTGAACCTATTACTGGTAATAAAGATATTCAAGATATCAAAAAAGAAGGTAGCTCTTCACAGAGCCAAACTCAATCTAAACTTTCTATTGAAAGGTTGATCCAAAAGATATTGTCAAGATATGCCATGAAGCAAAAATTTCCAGAAAAGATAACCATGAAGAAGTAAAACTCTTTATTGTTATTTTCAATATTTTATTAGATTGGTATCTGGAGATTGGAAAGTGGATGAAGACTCTCCACTATTCAAAATACAACAAGATAAATTTTTATCCAAGAGCACCAGTCAACTGGGTTCGAAATTATTTTGAGATAGGAAATATACTATTGTATATATCCCAGTAAAGATCTCAAAGAGATAGGTCAGCTTCCAACGAACATCAGGAAAGCTGTTAAAAGATATACTGAAGTCGTCAAGACAATAAATATATATATCAGATTCCATTCAGCAACCATGGAATGGGATCCCGTTCTTGAATATATGCATCCATCGTTCCATGTAATAAAAATGGGACTTACAAATCAACATTTTTTACCAACCAATCAAAAGGTTGTTAAAAATGGATATCAAGATATTCTAAATATGATGCCCTACAGAAGAGCAAAAGGGTACAAAGAGATATTTGAACATGTAACTCCGATAATTACTGAGAAGGAAAAGATATGTGTTCATCCATCTGAAGATCATATTATCTATTCCAATGCAAGGATGGCCACAAAGGAAGAAGATATTTGTTATCTCGACCATTTATTATCTGCAATTATTTCTAACTAAGTACATGAATCAGAAGATATGGTTAAAGAACTATGCAAATTACTTTGGAATTACAGTGATCATCATTGTGAATACTGTGTAGTTGAAGATATGAGCCAAGCATCTCTTAATAGTGAAGAATTCCCTGCAGAATTCTTTGATTCGAAAATGAAAAAGTGATGGTGACAAAAGTATCCCTTTATCACTACTTTAATAAAGAAATTTATTAAAGAAAAACTATGGCTACTAAAAGACTAGAAGATAGTGTAAGAAAAGTCTCCATAATTGTGACTTCTCCCCACCAATTGTCACAAGTGGCAGACAAACTCAAAAGATAAGGCATATAATTTCAAAAGGAGAGGTCCACCGAGCAAGAAGATAATGGAAAATTCGGTGGAGATAAGATGGCCTAGCTACCCAACAAAGAAAGGTGAAAACATCTGTCAAGATAAGATTTCCAAAGGCTTCTATAAAAGGAGGCAAGGAGGAAGAAGGAGGATATCTCGAAACAACTTATCTCTGAAACACTCTGAAGAAAACACATCTTAGAGATATATCTTTTGTAATCTATATACACCATTTGTATTCAGAAAAGTAATTAGATAGCTTGAAGATAGTAAAGCGTGTAATAAGGTAATCACTTATGGAGTTCTAAACTTCATAAGGTGAGTACCAAAGGTATGTAAATATAGTTTGTAAGCATGTACAATTTCAGTTTATGAATATTAGAGTAAAGTTTGTTATGTTCAACAAAGCTTTCATAAAAGGATTTTGTTAAGTTTCTCATGATTCCTCGGCAGTACAGATATAGATTTTAAAAGATTTTCAAAACATTGATTTTGAATGGATGTTAGTCATGCCAAAGTACCCGTTTTTTAAGAATGGTTTAGGGAAAAAAAGACAGTTTTCTAACAAAATTATAGCACCTTGTGTATGAGTTATCTTTTAAAATTTCGTTCCAAGTAGGAACTTGATTTTGAAAAGAGTTTGGATAGAGGTGAAAATAGAGACTCTGGATACTGTGAGATAGCGTCTGTGAAAATACGGCTAGTTCTCTAGAATGAGAAATGCAACTTTAATTGAAAAGCCTTTTACGGAAGCAGTTGTGGACCCAAATGATTTTAAAAAACATTTTAAATCTTTACTTGATTCAGAAGATTGATTAAGTACATGCAAAGTATCTATAAGAGTATATTGGAGGGAAAGCCTGTTTACTTCCATTTGATTACTGTAAGTTATTTTCTTATTCTTACATGCTTATATTATTCTGATGAACAATTCACAAGCATCCACATCTATTTTTAATAATGATAATAATCTCATATTATTTTTAGATGAAAAAGATGTTTCTTTTTTATTTAAATTAGCTGAAAAGTCTGAAGAAATATTTCCTGTTGGCAAAGAAAAAATTGAAGAAATATATAGAGATATAGATTATAATTGTGAAAATAATATAGGATTTGATTCTGTAGGAACTAGTAGAGAAATAAGAAAGGTAGAGGATATTATAACTAAACATAGAGATATACAAGAAGAAATTTCAGAAGGATTAGTTCGAGGATATATAACCAAGAAAGGTCAACCTAGGATCTTTAAAGAATTATCAAAATACAAAGAATATTTAAAAGTGTTTGAAAGATTGAAAAATATAGATATAGGTCCTGATTAACAAATCTCTAAAGATACAGGAAACATCTTACAAATAATTATAGTAAGGGTAAAATAGTACTTCCAACAGAAAAGGCCATTGTGGAAAATTGGATCAATTATCCAGCCATTTTAAAAATTGTCCCTATAGTGGACGCCACTTTTAAATTATATCAAACAAATTGTAAAATGTCCCTTAAAATATATTTAATCATGATTTTCTTTGATTGTTTTTAACTTATTTCGAACTTATCCTAAATAACTTTTTCTCAAACCTAAAATACATTATTTAATATGATCTATCAAAAAAGTCCAATATTGATATATTAAATCTCATTCTATCAATATCTAAATGTTTGGTCAAAATGAAAAATTGAATTTATTACTTATTTCTCTTAAGTCCTGCAACATTATAAATAAAAATAAATATAGCATATAAAACAAATAAAATTTATTCTATAAAATTTTTGGGACTTTACAATCTCCCCTCCTTATAAATAATCTCATCGTTGAAATTATATGTATCCGAGTGCTCTATTGTCAAATTTTGAGTTAAAGCAAAAAACTCTGGCATTTCTCTTCTTTTGTTGTTTATCATTTTTTTTCGAGAGGTCTTCTTTGCAACTTTTAGAAATATGGTTTGTTTTGTGTCATTGATAGCACACGTGTTCCGAATAGGCATTCACCCATATACATCGTCTTGCACTTTGAACAGGGTAAAATAACTTGTCCAAAACTCCGATGTTAACTTTCTTGTTCAGTCCTCCTCATTTCTCTTCGTTGGATCCATTCCATCTTCACTTTTCTAATGACTAAGTAACTTGCTGGAATGTTTGGTCAATCTCTAATCTATTTTGAGATAGCCTGGGCAGTTTGCAGAACCCAACTACAACTAGTGAATTTGTAGGATGCAATTATTCAACCGATCTCAAGACGCAATCCTAGTTCGAACCTCCTTATTTTCTTTGCTCTGCATTTATTACGTGTGGTGCATATCTAGAGAGTTGTTCAAACTTTTTCTTACATTCTTCAAGCTTCATCTTCCCCTGTTTAAGTTGAAAAAACTGTCTCCTTTCAATCCTTCAGAGCTTGTGAAAAGTATTTTTTCCATAACTTCTTCCTTGAATTGTATCCAAGTCAGAGCACGTTGTTGTGTTTCAGTTTTAGTGTGAGAAGCCTCCCACCAATGGCCTACTGCATCAACCAACAAAAATTCTGCACATAATAATTTCTAAGCATCAGTAAATGAAAGATATTTGAAAATTCACTCCATTTTTTAGTGGCCAATGGGTTTGCCTTACCATCGAAAGTTGAGGGCTTGTAGCGATGAAACTTTCCAATTATTGAGCTGGTGTTGTTATCATTTGCATTCTGGGGACTAGCTTGTGATTGTTGTCTTCCTAGATCTTCGACAACTCTCAACAAATCCCTGATGATTATAGCTTGATTTTGTTGTTATTTCGACATTTTCTTATCACAAATAAAATTTTGTTTTAGAAATGTTGGGTAACATACAAAAATATTTTTTCACTAATATAAATCTTTGCTCGTGAAAAATTATATTAAATCTTCAACGTAACAATTTGTTTTCTGTAAAGAAATAAAAAGAATTATAAATAAAGGAAATATCATCTATTTCTAATCTAGTTCTAGAAATGGTTTAGAATCCATAATCAAATCGGTGGCTCAAATTCTTGCTTGGAGTCCTCTTTTTGCTCTGGTTCGAGTTCCTCCTCTAGTTCTGATTCAGATTCTTCTTTTGGTCTTCCTCAAGCTCCTTCTCTAGGTCTGATTTCGATTCTAGCTCTGTGGCTCTAGCTCTGGCTCTAGTATATGCTCTGATATATGGTTATGCTATTTGTGGTTCCATAAAGTTACGATATTCTCACACTACCCCCTAAAATTTATCTTGTCCGAATCCTCAAGCAAATTTAGCTCATAATCCATATCTCTCACAAGTTGAGTCACGTCTCTCCATTGAGGTCAAATAGTACTTATAAGATGGTATATCGAGAGGATAGTCCCCTTATAAAAATCGAAAGATCTTGCTTGCTCCCACTTAAATAGGAAATCTTCAACTTGTTCATATTTTAGCTCCCAACTCACTTTATAATTTATGCAGTCCTGGATATCAATCTGACCAAGACTTAGATGTGTTAGGCTATTCATTGTCATCCTAATTGTTTGCCAAGTCCTAATCATGTGACAAGTGTAACTTCAATTATGTTTAATCTTTCATTGACAATTTATTTCACCATGCTCACATAAAACTATTCATATAAAATGTGGAAAAAAAAATTCAACTAATAAATTATTTAAGGTAAACATACTATTGCATTTCATAGTATGAAGAAAAATGACTCATAATCATGCTAAAAAGTATATAATTTCATTTCGTTCATAGGATCAATTGGAGAGTGGTCGAGTAATGAGCGTTATGTGCCAAATATTCTTTATATCATTGAATATTTAAGGCTTCAAAAAAAAAAAAGCAAAAAAAAAAAAAAAAAAAAAAAATCCTTGAACCCCTAATGTTCATGAAAATTTTTAATTTTTAATTTTTATTTGAAATTTCTAAAATATGATTTTCTCAAAATAGAAGTTTCTAGAAATAGAATTTTCTTGAATTTGCAATGATTTGAAATATTGGTCTTATTTATTCGAATAACGCGTAACCAAAAGACTTCCGAATGGGGAGAAAGATCACAAGTAGACCGCTTAAATACCAAAATCTTCTTAAAAAGTTTAGGCCGTTTTGACAAATCCTTTCAATCTTGTAAATATGCAATTGAGAAAACTCAAAAATAAGTGGGAACTAAAGATCTTAAAATATATTTTTCTAATTGACAAATTCCTGTTAAAACTATTTTATTTGAAACTAATAAAAAATGTTTACAAAAAGGTAGATCTCTGCTCTGATACCATACTGCAATACCCTAATTTTTCATAAATATTAGAGTGTCACCAAAGACTCATTTATCTTTACACTAAATACTGAAACTATGAAAATAAAATTTATTCCTTTATATTCAACAATAAATGTCAATCAAAACATGAAATTACTTCCTTTAAAAGAAATAAACATAATACTAACTAATTAATAAACATGTCTTTGAACAAATAAAAACTAACTAAAGAAAAGTTAATTTTTATTTTTTTCTCTTTTGATCCACTTGGCAAACCGTAACATCATCCTGCCACAGAATCAATCGATCCAAACTAGCCTGTAAAATTATTGTAAGAATAAATATTTAAAAATACTCAACAAGATACGTTCAGTTTTTTTACACAATTATCTAATAATAAAATCTACACTTCATGTCACTCTTCTCTTATGGAGTATATCGATGATTAAATGAAACATTCATCTTAGGTCAACTTAAATTTCCAAAGAATTTCACATCTCTTATCAATGTTCAATAAACATTACAAAATATAAAAGTTACAAGCACTGAATGTTGCTGAAGAACTAGATATTTTAACAACGTTCAATAAACGTTACAAAATATAAAACTTTTTGCAACTTTCAATAAACATTGTAAAATACGATATTAGAAACAATCATTTAAAAAATATTGTCAAAGCTCAATTATGTTAAGTAATGACAACATTCACTTATTAGACTATTGTGATACACCCTTTATCAATACTCAATTAATGAATATTGTCTTTTACATGTTGCAAAAAACCATTTTTATTGTAGTAGAGGTTCAAAGATGAGAAAAGTCCAACATGTTTAAAGAAAATAATTTGTTACTTAATTATCTTTAATTTTCTAGAATTTATATGAAAGATTATTTTATTGGCGATAAATAATTTAAGAATTTATTTTGAAACATTATTTTATTTAAATAGTTACTTAAATTTAAATTATAAGGATTTCCAAAATTTGTTTCACCTTTTGACACTTACATGTTCCAATTAAGGAAACATCTTTATGCTGATTTTGTTTATTTCTGCATTCTTTCCCTTCCTTGCGTAGCTTGCTAATTTTGGAAGGAAATTGCCGAACCCGTTCCCCCA